>NW_023607037.1:0-60001 GCF_013339745.2 Dermacentor silvarum | reverse complement strand
GCGTGAGCATACCAACACGTACAAACCGACCCATCTACGTTGCGAATACGAGTGGCAGCCTACGGGAAGGTGACCTACAGATGTTGGCACAGCCGTTGGGCACAGCGCTGTGTCGCCGCTTGCAGATTATTGTGTACGCGCCGTGCGAAGCGAAGAGTAGTTTATTTCAAATCGCTAAGGCCAGAACTGAACTATAAAAGCAGTTTCCTTCGTCCTAACTTGCTTACTTTTCAGTACAGGTCCGCCGGTAGCGGGTGCACGAACTCGACGGAGCCAGGCCTAAGCTTCGCTGAAATCAACATTCGCTCAAACTTCATGTGCACGGCTTGAGAGGGTCGAAGCCTTGCGCATTTCAACCTTTCAACTTCGTAGGCATGTTTTGACTCGATTTGAGCGCGATTATTTATATATATACCAACGAAGGCGTTGCGGCTATCGTGTTATCGGTTCGACGGCCTATCGCGCGGGTTTCGGTCGAACGATGGTATAGGCACGGTGATTTTATCGGTGCCGTCGACACGAAAGGCCGTCGCAGTACCAAAGCCAGTCTTACGCTACGCACACTTTCAGTACTGCACTGACGTCGAGCTACCAGTGGAGTTTCAACGCGGTACACGGCACGAGTTGTAAGTAGCGCGCGTCCGAGCGCTTTTTTTTTTTCGGGGGACGTTTCCCCCAGATGGGGCCGCACGGCCGCGCGCGCGACCCTTCCAAAACGTTTCGCGACTAATCCGCCAGGGCCGCATGGGCCGTCGGGCCGTGAAAAAGGCGGATTTGTAGTCGTTTTGTGTTTCGAGTAGAGCACAGGGAGCAAGTTGTCCTTTTATTAGAAGTTGTTGAAGGGATACGGGGGGGGGGGGGGGGGGGGGGGAATCCTGCGCTTAAGCGACTTGTCGCGATGTGTTCGCCCCGCAATCTCTGATATCACGCCGCCTTATCGAGGTTGCGTGAACATCCCTTAGTAAAGCAAAAAAAAAAAAAATCCTTAGCAAATACTCATTGTCGCGTCATATACTTTACAGCATCATGATAATTGCGATAATTGCACAACTTTAGTGGTTATGCGGAGGCCTGAGGTGTTCTTTTATTGTGTAGTTCTGGTGCCATCGTGGTGAGTTTATTTTTCCGTCGCAAGTAAATCCTGGGCTTTTGTGTTTTGAATCGGTGCTACAAAAGGCAAACTAAAATAGGGCTTTAGCGAGGATCATGTGTGAGAGCAGTCTCTAGACTCAGGATCGAAGTCGTAACGCTGAGTTGAAAAGGCGGTTACTGTAATTTTTTCGCTCTTCAGTGTGGAGTAGTTAGCTGGACGGAAAACAGCGGCCATTATCAGGTGAAGTAAAATGATTTTTTAGCCTCTAAAATAATTACGACTTGGCGCGTAACCATGCAGCGGCACTTCGTGCTTAAATCACGCGTGTTACGGCGGTAAAAATATTCTCCTTTGAAGCAACTTGGCGATCCTGATAACGTGCTGTAACTCGCAGTGGCCTAACTTGTTTGAATGAATTCATGAACTGTTTTCTTTTCGCAGCGAATGAAAGAAAAGAGGAACGGACATGTATGCCTAGAAATTGGCGATGTAAATGGGGCTCTTGCGTTGCCCAGGGGGCGCTGCAAAAGTGGTGCTAAAAAGCGGCCTCAATCCGAGACTGGGTAGTACCAAGCTCAGTCGTCTGCTTCGGGAAGCACGTTTACAATATGGACTCGCCATTTTCGGTTGTGTTGTACCACGGCTTGCAGCGAATATCGGGCGCCGAAGATTTTTGCATGGATGGCATGCTGCGTAATGGCAAGAAATTATGCAACGCCGAATACGTGTACGCCGTTCAAGAAATAAGCGGCCAAGTTTTAGCGCGGTGTCAATCGCAAGTGAAGCGAGTCACGCACGTGCGTAGTTGAACTTCAGGTAAGGTTTGCACGCTGCTAGGTTCAGGCGCACAAACGCGAGGAAATGCTTTCTATAAATGAATTAACAGCAGCGATAAGCAGACGTGTGTACGGAACTGCTCGAGCGCACGACGGTACGCGCCGCGACGGCAGCGGTCTTTCGACATGCCGCGAAACGGCGGGTCTCCTGCAATCTTTGTTGACTGCATGCCGCTAGACCAGTAATTATGCCTGCGCTGTAGTAGCGGCCATCTGTCCCTTTAGCAATTGATAAATAAGTGATGCAATGCATATAAGCTCGCAGTAACGTACACTCGGCCACAAAATATTGCGGGGGGCGCGAGCGCTAGCGAAGCGGTCCTCCTCTACTTCTAGCGGCGCACCCCTGGTGTCGAGACCGACACTTGCGGGCATGCGCGTCCTTGCGTGACTGCAAGCGTGCGTGTTTCCGCTCTTGTTCCTTGCGCACCGACTATAGTGTTCTAGAATATTCTAGTGCACTGTAGCGCCGACAATATCCCAGTGTCGCCGCGAGGTGCCCCTCTTGCGATTGGCATTGTAGCGGCTTCGACGGGGAAAAAAAAAAAAAAAAAACTTAGCTGATATAACGGAAATAAGTTTATTTTCATCTTGCCTATCATTCAACAAAGCGCCTTTTTTTGCCACACTCTTCTGCGGGAGAACGCCCCGTTCGTAAAAACAAAAACGAAGATTGGCCACGAAGAGGCGCAGCGCAGAAACGAGAACTGCGTTGTTGCGTTCGCGACCGGGAGATATGCAAGATATGCTTAAATTTACATCACATATTTTCTGCTCTGGATATTATTCTATTGCACATTTAGTGTTCAGGTGCGGCAGTAAAGGCTTTGACACAAGTGGAGTACTCGTAGGAAAACCAAGGAACGTTATGGAGACAGCAGTGCTTACAAGGACTTCAAGTATTCGAGAGTTTTAGAATAGGGGCCCCAAACGTTTTGGGGCCCCAAAGAAATAGCGTCGACACCACTGCGCATGCGCGAGACGCTAACTGCGTTTGGGTTTTGCGTTGGGCACGCTATTTCGCCGATTTAGCGGGAGCCCCAAAAGCAGCCCCAAAAGTTTTGCGTCAACAAACATGGCGGCACCCATCGAAGCGGCGGCTCTCCGAGTACCAAACTCGGCTTGATTCGTGGTAACCCGTGAAGTTAGTAAGCTAGGAGAAGTGACTGTGGTTATCGCTTTCTCTCAACTAACGTGTGTAATGAAGATTGATTCATTAGACGCCGCTGATTCAGAATTCGGTTGTCGATTTCATGGCTCGTAGGCCTAACGTGGATTAGCTTGGCTGGTGAAGGCACGTCAAGTTGGTTACTCAAAATTAGGCGCAATAAATCGCTTGCTGCTAATAGAATAACACCTTAAATGCAATTAAACGCAAAACCACAAAATTCAAAATTACTCTTCCTATCATAAAACGGTATAGTTTATTTTAATATTTATAATAGCTTTTCTTTGACACCGTAGTGGCGCTGCGCAAGCGCAAGACGGTATTCGCAGACGCAAAGCCCTATTCTAAAACTCACCGCTCTTGCATGCCCCAACGCTAACACCCGCAAACCTCTTTGGGGCCCCAAACTTTTGGGGCCCCTATTCTAAAGCTCTCTATTGTGTGAATAAACAAGGACACTAAATCAACATATAAGCAGGCCCAATTAATGCTCACAGATCCTTGGAAAATGCAACTTGCGGTTTCATGTTGAAAAAGAATCTTGGTATTTGTATTCAAACAAGGCAAAGAGGTTTTGCGCCGGCGCGCAAAGCACAACCGCGCGAACATGCACGCTTGCAGTCACGAAGGGACGCGCATGCGCGCAAGTGTCGGTCTCGACATCAGGGGTGCGCCGCTAGAAGGAGAGGAAGACCCCTTTGCCATGCGGTCGCGCCCTTCGCAATATTTTGTGGCCGAGTGTACTACGTACGTACGAATCGCGCTGCAGCTCGAGCTCGTGCGCTGCTGGCTTGATGTAGCTTTTAATGACAGCGCTCGAACATCGATGTGCTGTAATCAATACTACCTTGCTGCGCTGCCTCAACGTGCTGGTTTGAGGTCAAGGATGAGCACATTCAACTCTCTAACCTGTGCTGCTCGTAGTGGACTAGTGAATTGTCACCGAATCAGCCCGACCATTTGTGGTCATTTGCACACACCTGGTCACTTCAACACTTCGCACCGGCCGAATTGTTAATTGTCGCTGTGGCCGGGTCTCGAATCGTGAATCACCAGCCATGCCTGCTGCTATGTCGGTCTTCCATTTCGCTTACCCAGCGCGCCCGACGCTCCACTTCGTGAGGCCTTGAAGGAAAACGGTAGAATCTGATGTTGGGATTCTGGCCTTGTTCATGGCAGCCCACGACGCAGCAGTAACGACGGTGACGCTTTTTGCGAGGCTGAGCTAGGTCCCTCCTGATCGGTGTCGCCGATGTCTTCTGCTTCCAGCATTACGTCCCACGGCACACGGAGAGTCCGTTTTCGTATAACTATAGGCTGCGGCCAGCATAAACACATTTAAACACATTTAAAGTGCCTGCATAAACACAGTGGCATCGTGTGCTTGCTGCTCTGGCGGTACAGCTTACACGAAGCTACTCGATGCATGCAAGCAACGCTTTAAAAAAATCAAAATATAGCCATAAAAATGTCAGTTTCGCCCTAAGGGCGAAGCAATGAATGCGATAGCAACACAGCAATGTCATACGAAGTAAGGTGAGCGGCTTTGGTAGCAATATAAATTGTAGTAAACATGAGCTGATTAAGTAAGCAGGTGTGCTGCGGCGTAAGTAGACCGGCATGTAGAGAGACTCGATGACCACGAGAAGGCGCGTGTGAAACGGTGGTGTTGATGAGAAGCGCTTCCCGTGGGAAGCGCGTGCGAAGGGACACACCTGTAGCGCTGCACTGCCGATCCGGGCAGCATTATATGTGTAGCGTGCGTTGGAAAATGTGGCCCGACTATTACTAACTGAATGAACAAGCGTGGTGTGAGCGCGCACAAACAAACATGAATAGATCACACTGAACGACTGCAGACAACGACTGTCAAAACGCCGGCAGCAAGCCCATACGCTGCAGCGGGCAAAGGTACGTGCGGTCTATCGCTTCAACAGAAACTGAGCGGCGAATGCACAGTGCATAATGGTCAGAGCCGTGTGGAGATAAGAGACTGTGCGGACGAGCGACGATCTCGGTTGTTGGCAGAGAAGTGCCCCCCCCCCCCCCCCCTCCTGCTCCCTCCGGCGCTGGCTTTCCGCTTCCTTGCTTTCGCGTGGAAGATGAGTGCGTTCGCTCTCCGTGATAGCGCGCGTCCCCGCACGCTTCCGCTGGGGCATACGGCGCGCGGCGAAGATTTTATCTATACGGAACCTCACGGCGACGGCAGAAATCCGGTTGAAGTGTCCATATAATTGCTATCGCAATAATATAGCCTCCGGGACGAGCACTCGCACGGAAGCAATCTTGGAGGCCGTGTACGTTTTCTAATTGCCAGAAGATAGCCTTCGAGATTAGTTTCCTGCGGTCCGAATCTTAGTCTGCGTAGATTCCACACACCCGCTAGGTGCGCTGCGAACCAAAATCGGCCGCTGGCGCCTATGGAAGTGTCCTCTCTTATCCTTGTATGTTACTCTGTGAGGCCGCCACGGGCGCACACTTCAGCCGCGTCGCAGATAGCTTTCAAGATAGCTCCGTGAGCGGCAGTCGCGTAAGCAGAACGCACCGTCCCCCCCTCCCCCCCCCCCCTCCCGTCTCTGTTGCCTCCTCCCCGTTCCTCGCGCGCGAACGAAGAGCGTGCGCTTCCGGCCGCCTTCCTCTGTCGCGTGTTCGCGGAGTAGTTTGCGCTAGAGGGACGAGGTGGCGCTTCCGGCGGCGCGACATACGTTGCCTCAGCGAATGCGCACGATTACAAAACCGTTACTGCTTCTGCCCTGCTACTGTGCGATCGGCTTTCGGAAATACAAACTGGGTGTTCGCTAATGCACTGTGCCCAATTCATGCTACAAAATGTGTAACGATAAAGGGAAGACGTGTGTGGTAGTTCGCTGTAAAAATAGTGATTTACATATTAAGGAATGGAATCAAACTGTGACGCCCCTGCTGCATATATGGACTGCCTGTGTTGCCGGCCCTTCGCGATGCACTGCTTTCCTCGAGGATCAAAAACGATAATTCATCAGCCAGCGATGTATAGCTAACCTTCAAAGAAAGCACTTCAACTCCGGAACGTCGGCACTTAAGAGGGAGTACCGCTCGTTACAAAAGGAAGTAGCGCCAATTACTGGCATAGTAAGCTTCTCGCACTCATCCACGCCTACTCGCACGCAAACGTACGTCCACCATATCGCCAACATATAAATAATTAGTGAATGAGCGCACACTTGAACCAATGTGCCGAAGCATGAGTGACGGTGACTACACCGACAAGACACGAATGTTCGAGGCTGAACGTTTCGTGACGGTCCACAGAGTAAGCGAGGGACTAACGATAAAACGTTTTTGCTACAAGTTACCGTAAAGTACAGAACACTTACATTCGAAGCTTTATGCGCAGCAAGAACAAATCTATCGCAGCAGAGCACAACCGCGAGCGATTAGGCTGAAAATAAACAATCACATAGTGGCCGCACCGAGGAACTTTACTGAGTCAGAAACATGACTAGCCACTGATTCAAAATGTTTGCCAAACAAAGAACGCGAAGAGCACACCGATCCCGATTTAATTAATAAGCGGGAAGTTTCGACAGCTTAATTGGAATACATTTCTAGCCCCGCTTTTAGTACAAGCACCGTATACGCTGCTCGCGCCGTTTGGACAAGGCGTAATGAGCTCTGAAAGCACTTACATGTCCTCTAAAGATGTCAAAGCTTCGTGTCGTGCACAAAGCCGCCGTCTACGATATGCGTCGAAACGGAGGTTTAATGCGCCGCACCGGCGTCACGCGCTTGCATTGTGAATGCGGAGGCAACGGAGGCAGCTGAGGCAAGCAATGGATGCGTCACCACGTGATCAAACATGGCCGCGCCCATGGGAGCGCCGCGAAAAGGGTCAATAGACAGTTTAGCGTTTTTACGCTCTGCTTAGCTGCTGAGCGGAGCGGAACCACGAATGCGCATGCGCCCTCCGCTTACCTGCAAGCGGGCTAGCGGAGCGAGAAAGACGGTCCGCTAATGGCCTGTACACGCTGGAGCCGCCCATCGCCGCAAGCCGCACCGCACTCGCGCGGTCCGCTTAAAATGGCTGCTCTGACGTCACGAGAGGCGGTCGTGAACTTTTGCCAGTATGCAGCATGTATGCGGCGACCGCACAAACATGGCGCTGGTTCGAAGCGAAGCGCGAGGCCTAGGCACCTGTGGCAGTTGTTTTTTTTTTTTTTGGGGGGGGGGATCATTGGAAGGAGTTATCGAGCACTCGCAGAGATAGTCGTCGAACACAGCAATCCGCTGTACCCTGCCCACGGTGTAAAAAGGAAGGTGGTCGGACGGCGGCGCGAGGCGCGGCCACTTAGTGTGACTCTACGCACGCCGCTGCCGCAAGGGGCAGCACCTGTTCTGGGGGCCACTTTTTCGCTCGCTTTGCTGGCGCTTTTATGGGCACGCGCGGCAGAAGTGCTTTACTTAGATGAATATATGTCGTTCGCCTGCTTAAAACTACTCTACTTGGTTGGAGGAACGTCCCATTATATTTCTGCCGACATTCCGATTGACTCCGACGCGGCGAGCAGCGGTAAGCGCAGCGCGCCGTCTGCTCGAGCAGACGACGCGTCTCTCTCGTGTTTGAAATGACGGTATTTTGACTGTAAGTGGCATGAAACCTTCTACCTGCTCAGGATTTGGCGTCTAAATAACGAAAAATTGCATATCTTTGGGTATAGGTGTTTAAATGCTGACGGAGGTCGTAAATTATCCACTGTTGTGCCGCTTCTTCAAGGCCTCCTGAACGCGTGCTGCCCCTAGCGGCGGCGGTCACTTCCGGTCACACGAAGTGGCCGCGCTCTCGCCCCAGCGCTTCTTACCTCTTCTTACACCGCGACCTATCTTCTTACCTATCTTCTTACACCGTGACCCTGCCTGACCTCTTCAGTGCGTGCGATCGTCAACGGCAACACACCGAAATGTGTTGTTACGGGAGGGTCGGAAGAAATGAAACCGGCGATTTCGTGTGTGTTGGGCCGTATTTCGCTTGTGCAGTACCAGCAGTACAAATGCGAAGGCTATATCACATACACGCGCATTCTCCGCATGGTACATGCACTCAGTACGTGTCAGAATGAAAACAGTGCGATCGCCCACCTCAGCAGCGTATGGTGTGCCTAGGTGCTGTGTGTGCGCACGTCATTGCTGCGAAGCTCATACATGTATGTGCATTGTGCAGTGCTGGTTTGTGTTTAAGAAGTGACCATATGACCTGTAGCAATTAGCTTTATTGTCGCGTCATCGCAGCCATTCGTAATGTGCTGTTTGTGCCTTGCTTCATGTGAGCTGTTTTGGGGGCTGCGATGCGCCTTGGTGACCACGGACACGTACAGAGCGTTTGAGTGCTGGGGTTCTTACTGTACGAGGTGAAGGGTACTGTTACGTATATGTGCAATATCGTAAGAAGCCAACAAACAATTAGACCAAGGACAACATAGGGGAAATCACTTGTACTTACTAATTGAATTAAAGAAATGATAAATTCCAACCCTGAGTAGGAGAGATCAGAAGCTCGAAGAGGTGGTGAAACGCAATAGTAGCGCGGTCTACTTTGGTGTGTGAACATAAGTGTCGGAGTCAATTTACTGATGCCAAAGCGAGCCTATTGTTTATTATCAACAGGACGGGCATTGGCATCTGTGTACGGGTCTAGCGCCAATATTTGAACAATGCCTTCTTTTGAAACGCGCGCCTTTGACTCGCTCTTTACAGTCACCAATCACGTCTTCCATTGTGCTGTGCGCAGAAAATCTAGGGACAAGCTCCACCGGCCCAGCCAGTCGGCGAGAGGCAGACGTACAGCAGACGCAGCATCAAACCATCAACATCAATGTGTGTGGTCGTGGCATCTGAGCAGCTGTAATCGGGACAAGTGTCACCGCCATCTCACTTTACGTAAGCTTCCTGCCTTAGTTTAGATTCGTTGACATGTTCATTGCATTTGTGTTGAAAAGCCTGTTCAACGCAATTTGAGCCGACTTTTGTATTCGGGGCAGCGCTAACTAGGGTTTCGCAGCGTCGAGGTGGCCGCTTTGGTTTCCATTTTTCTGTTGCTCTTTGTTCTTAGTTTTCTAACATTGGTGTAAAGCAGTTTGGTCCTGACCTCGAACCGTGGAGTTTCCGTTCTAGGTCAAGAATTGATAAAGTTTGCTGCCCGCTCCCGCTTTTGTCAGGTCCAGTTCAGTGAAGATTGCGGTGCCGAGTGTTTTGTAAAAGCGAACCGTCTCGCTGGACAACAGCTGCAGTTGTTGCCATCTCTGCTCAGTACATTCACTCTGTCCCTTCGTTTTGCACAACTGATAGGCACCCCTGCTGTCTCACGTTTTCACACAATAAGTGACACGTTAACAAAATACATTGTAACACCAATTTCTTTCTACTTGCCTTTGGTTTGCAGCATGGACAAAACGCCTTATGTTCTCTTGGAGCGAATCAATGCCGATTTACAGCGGGCGTTCGAGCATGGGCTTCAGCAGATTCCCATCGCCAAAAGGTACTGTTGTAATTTTTAACTTCCATGTAGACTGAAGTGAAGTATTCAGTCATATGTGGTGTATGCAAGAGAGGTTTTACATGTCGCGCTGTCAGCCTTCATGCATTACATTAATGCACGAACAGAACAGCCCGAGTAACTGTATAAAAGGCATTTCTTGCCAGTTTATTCAGAGCACTCTGCAAACAGTGACGGTGTGCGCAACAGAATTATTAGTCTTCATTTTTTTTTTTTCAAGAATTGTAGCCTTTGCACTTCATTACAGCAGTTTCTTGTACACCTAACAGTCTGTAAGGAACTTGAATATACCTGCGGTGAACAATTGATATGACGCGTTCGTGATCGACTGGGCTCCATACCCTTCTTGCTTTAAGCTTTTCAAATTCATTACTCTGCTTATTTTATGCGAGCAAGTCATTTGGTAGGTGACACACATTATGCCAAGACTGCTGTCACATGTTAGTACCTATTTAAATAGGTTCAGTATGTAGACATGCCTTTTTAGTGGCCACATTTCTGATTTGCAGTGGTAGCCTAATGGTCGCAAGGAGTCCCAAATGATCGCTTTTCTCGAAAGGCGACCGTTTTGGGCTAGTCGCTCACTGCTCATTTTTCAGTCGTGCAGTCGCAGAACAGCTGAACCAATCGGATGCAAAGGAACAGGACGTCCGTATACGCTGACGCTTATTTTATGTGGCGATTACATTTCAAGCAGACATGAACGGCATATCGAGAGACATTTCGGTTTAGTGACTCGTCGGTCGCATTTGTCAGTGTGAATGAACATCATTTGTCTTGAGTAGATTTCTGGTCGCCAGTCGTAATTGTGAATGGGCCCTAAGGCAACGCCTCCTGCTAGGCCTACTTTCTTCCTTAGCCACATACCCTACTTTAAATTGAAACTTATAGGTGCGCTTTAAAATTGCACCATTTTGCTGCATCTTGAAAGTTTTAAACAGTCAAAAGGCAAAGGGAATAGGCACACATACATGTAAGGCCAGCACTGGTCCTGGGTGTCAAGTACTCCTACTGTTTTTGGTTTCTCACACTATTTAACGTTTTTTTGCACCAACTTGCACAAGCAGTACTTCTGGGTCACATTGTGTTGCCCCTCAGGCAACAACTAAACACCAGATTTTTAAGCATTAAAAAATTTGTTATAAGCATCTAAAACAGACACTTAATGCCTCATTTCTACAAAACATATATGGCCCGTTTTTGTGCCATGAAAATTTCAGTAGCATTCACTTGCAAGGTCTGAAAGGTAGCAACCATATTATGCAAGTCATCAGTGTTTCACAGTGCTTAGCTATGCACATTGAGAGGCTGCTTTTCTGTCGGTGTACTGCTCTCGACCTGTTGTTTAATGTTCTTGTTCAGTTCAGTGAGTGGATAATGTAAATTTAGTATCCAGACTTTCCTGCTTACAATATGTAGCACATTAGGTGGAGCCATAGGTTGGTGGAATAAATGGAACCCACTCAGAAACTGTATTTCTTGCTTAGGGCTCACTCAGGTTCACCAAAGTTCTACTCTGCCAGGCTTACTCAAACTCGTGCATTGGTCAGAGTTTGAGTGAGTCGACTCGTGAACTAGTTTGCCGACCTATTCCTGAAATCGCGAGTCTGTCCTGTTGCTTCGTTGATTATTTGCCACGTTTTCCATGAGTTACCAGCTGCTTGTTGAATAAGGTTGGAGTAGTATTCTTTCTTACATTTACGTGACATAGCTACAGATTTATTATGGGCAGTTTTGTGCTCGCATTTCCATTTATGATGCCAATAGGCCTTTGCCTTAAGTGCATCTAATAAATTCTTGGTCAACTAGGGACAAATTGGTATCTCGTAGTGCGTCTGCTGATGATAGTCCTGGAGTTCTTTACGGATTCTGTAATAACATTAATTAAATTAGTAAATTCTTGGTCTACATCGTCGTGATAAACCTCGTGCCAACTAATTGAAAGTAAAAAAATTACGGACTTTTGAATAATCAATTCTGTAAGATGTTCTGTGGCCAGCATGGTTTACCATAGGCGCTCCTTCTATTGTGACAAATTTTGGTATGTGATTGGTGACAGGCTCGTTAAAAATGCCTGCTGTTATGTCAGTAGGAATATTGGTGAGGACATGGTCTAAAATGGTCTCTGATGTGCTGGTCACCCGTGTAGGCATAGTGATTAGATTGCGAAAATTATACGATTGTATTACGTAAGTATATTCTTTGTGGCTAGCGCTCGCGGCATCTATATTTATATCCCCAAGAATTATAACCTGTGTACGGCCACTCCTTGATGGGGCTGAAAGAATGTCCTCAAGTTAGTAAAGAAAACAGCTGGTGGCTGTGTTTTGTGGCCAATAAATCACACTGACTGCTACTGAGAATTCAATCTGTAGAAAAAGTGATTCAATATATTGTTACGCAAAAGCTACGGCAAGGACGGAGGAAGAGGAGAACGAAGTGCGCTTGTCTTGGTAGCGGCTCGGTGTCGGCGCGGCCCCTTATCATCAATTCATCTGTAAAATAAACGCACCCCATCGTAACAGTTTTGGTGGACGGTGCTGGGTACAACAACGGCGTCCCCGAACAACGACGACCAACCGCCCGCAGAAGTGCAATCCGTGGAGCTTCGCCGAAGTCGCCGAATTGCCGGTCTGCCACCAGAGATGGCTTCCGACGGCGACAACCCGCCGCCGTCTTCCAGCTCCCAATGGCAGCCCTACATCGAACCACGAACCTTCGCCGGAAAAGCCGGGGAAGACGTGGACGGATGGCTCAGCTTTTACCAGCGCGCAAGTCGGTTCAATGGCTGGAATGCCACCGCCCAGCTTATTAACGTTGCCTTCTTCCTCAAGGGAACCGCGTCAGTGTGGTTTGACAACCACGAAGAAAGCATGACGACGTGGGAACGGTTCGTAGATGAAATCAAGAAGTGCTTCGGAGATCCGGCAGCTAAAAAGAAGCGTGCGGAACAAACCCTAATGCAGCGAGCCCAAGTTCCCGGCGAAACATGCACGACGTACATCGAGGAAGTCCTGAAATTGTGCAAGGCCCTGGACCCTCAGATGACAGAAGAGGACAAAGTTGGTCATCTTCTAAAAGGGATCGCCGAGGACGTGTACCAGTTCCTCATCGGCAAAGACAGTCTGGACTCCGTAAGCGACGTCATTCGACACTGCCGCACGTTTGAAGCCTTGAAAGCTCGGCGTATCACACCGAAGTTCGGCCGCCTGGCCAATGTAACTAACGTCGCCAGTGTTGACCTGGTCCCAACTCCATCCGACCTTGCGTCAGTTATTCGGCAAGTGGTGCGCGAAGAGCTTGACCGACGTGAGGCGGCTTCCCTCTCTACTCCGCGGGTTCGAGAGCCCCTTTCTCACTGCGACTTCGGTGAGACGTCCATCACTGCCGCCTCCATAGACGCCAACAACTTCGCTCCTCGTTCAAGAGCGCCAAACCCTACTCTGAACGCGTATCCCAGTTATAAGTTCCACGACGGTTACTCACCCAGAGCACCTGCAGTTTCTCACGAGTGGGATGACCGTGCCAGTTATCCTGCTAATGACAATTTTAGTGCGCCCCGTGAGCGTCCCATCTGCTTCCAATGCGGTATTCGCGGTCACGTCGCCAGATTTTGTCCTCATCGCCCACGCATGTCACCACCGTCGTATGAGCGACCGCGCACGTTTTATCGGCGTAGCAACCGGCACGGCGGCGGCACACGCTGGCCTTCTGACTCCGATAGCAGGACAAACCACCAGGCGCATCACCGTAGTGACTCTCCAGCTTCTGTGCGGAGCTTGACGCCACCGCCTTCACGCCAGCGCAGGTCTCCATCTCCGCGACGACGTCTCACGTCACCGCCGCCGGGAAACTAGGCGGCGCGACCAATGGAGGTGAGGTCGCCAGTCATCATCAGCTACACGCCCCTATGCCTCCGCCAGTCACCATGCGTCATAACAAGATTCATGTTTTAGTGGACAATGTCGCTACGTTGGCCTTAGTGGACACGGGAGCGAGTGTCTCCGTTATCAGTTTGGCTTTCAAAACCCGACTAGGCCGTAAAGTGATGTTCCGCTGGAATAACGCTAATGCATTTCGTGCTGTGAGTGGAGAGTTGCTCCGACCAATTGGAGTGTGCACCGCGAACGTTTATTTCTCCGATAAGGTGTATCAAGCCGAATTTGCCGTACTTGCTCAATCCACTCACAACGTAATTCTTGGCCTCGATTTCCTACAACAGTGTGGTGCCACTGTTGACTGCGGTACTGGCGAGCTGTTCCTCTCTTCGCTTGCCGACCAACCTGCTACCTGTTCATGCACTCTCACCGTCATTGAAGATGCAGTCTTACCGGCACGTTCCGTATCCAGAGTTCGGGTTGCTGCTTGCGGTGTCGACGCCGATACATTTGATGCAATTGTTGAGCCTGTGCCTTCGATGGTAGTGAAGAAAAGCGTGCTCGTACCTCGATGCGTCCTCTCTGTGGCCTGCGGAACGACTACATTGTGGGTGTCAAATTTAGCCTCCCAGTCTGTTGTGCTACCTAGCGGTATGCGACTCGCCTCTTTTGAAGTGGACACCAGTCTCAGCATAGGCGCTTTAACTGATGACACGTCACATGAATCCCGAGAGCACGGGGCTGGCCCCGGTGTCCCTGAAGACTCGTTGCCTTTTCTCAGAATGATCAACAAGTCACTGTCTTCAGAGAAGCGTCAAGCCCTGGTCAGCGTCCTTAGCAAACATGTGTCATTATTTGATTTCGCGCAGAACGCTAACAAAGTTCGCGTTCCAACTACGCGGGCACGCCACAGGATTGACACGGGGTCCGCGCATCCCATAAGGCAGAAGCCTTACCGCGTGTCCGCGTCAGAGCGCAAGATCATCGCTGAACAGGTCGACGACATGCTAGCCAAGGGCGTCATCCAAGATTCCTCTAGCCCTTGGGCTGCGCCGGTCATCCTCGTGAAAAAGAAAGATGGGTCCTGGAGGTTTTGTGTCGACTACCGGCGTCTCAATTCTGTGACGAAAAAGGACGTGTATCCACTTCCCCGGATCGATGACGTTATTGACTGCCTTCATTCCGCATCCTACTTTTCATCTGTGGACCTCCGATCAGGCTATTGGCAGATACCCATGCATTCAGCTGACAAAGAGAAAACCGCTTTTGTGACCCCAGACGGCTTGTTTGAATTCAACGTCATGCCTTTCGGTTTGTGCAACGCGCCTGCAACATTCGAAAGGTTTATGGACACGGTACTGCGCGGCCTGAAATGGGAGATTTGTTTGTGTTATCTTGACGACGTCGTCATTTTTGGCCGCACCTTTGCAGAACACAACCATCGACTGGACGTTGTTCTGACGTGCCTTGAACAAGCTGCCCTTACACTCAATTCAAAAAAATGTCACTTTGGCCAACGAGAGGCGCTAGTACTAGGACATCTGGTGGACAAGCACGGGGTACGACCAGACCCACAGAAGGTCGCTGCAGTTAGCGGCTTTAAACAACCGCAGTCACAACGCGAGCTGAGGAGCTTCTTGGGTCTTTGCTCGTACTTCCGACGTTTTGTGCCCAACTTTGCCGATACTGCCTACCCCCTGACTTCATTGCTGCGCAAGGATAACCCTTTCACCTGGACAGCAGATTGCGATTCCTCGTTTCGTCAACTGAAGTTCCTGCTCTCTTCTGGACCCATACTTCGTCATTTTGACCCCTCTGCCGCTACAGAATTGCACACCGACGCGAGTGGAATCGGCCTCGGCGCCGTCCTCGTGCAGCGCTTTGGTGACGCCGAGCATGCCATTGCCTACGCCAGCCGTTCGTTGAGCAGGGCCGAACAAAATTACACCGTCACTGAGCAAGAGTGTCTTGCCGTCGTCTTTGCAGTCCAGAAGTTCCGGCCATATCTCTACGGGCGTCGCTTCACAATCGTTACGGACCACCATTCACTATGTTGGTTGGTTGGTCTCCGCGACCCGTCTGGCCGCCTTGCTCGATGGGCGCTACGTTTACAGGAATTTGACTTTGCAGTCCGTTACAAGAGTGGCAGACATCATGCGGACGCTGATTGTCTTTCGAGGCTCCCTCTACCAACAAGTGAATGTGACGCCGACAATTTCGATGAGTTTCTGGCCGCCATCGACGACATTCTTTTTCCTGATCTGGCCACCTTCCGGGAAGAGCAGCGTGACGACCGCAGCCTGGATGCCCTCTTCGCCTCAGCTGCTCAGCCAACAGGCAACAATGGCTTTGTCATCCAAAGTGGCCTGCTCTACAAGAAGAATTATGCGGCTGATGGTGCCCGCCTCCTCTTAGTGGTCCCTAAAAATTTAAGAACCCACGTGCTCCGTGCTATGCACGACGACTCGACCGCTGGGCACCTGGGTTTCACCAGAACATACCACCGGATTCAGGGCCGATTCTACTGGACCAGTATGCGACGGGATATAGAGAAGTATGTGGCCAGTTGTAACAAGTGCCAGCAATTCAAGCGCCCTAATACTGCTCCGGTCGGACTCCTTCACCCTGTAGCGCCACCATCATCTCCTTTCGAAATGGTTGGAGTGGATCTTCTCGGCCCATTCCCGCGCTCAACAAACAACAACCGTTGGATTATAGTCTGCGTCGACCATCTGACGCGCTATGCTGAAACCGCAGCGATGCCAACGGCCACGGCTCTTGATGTTTCGAGCTTCCTCCTATCCTCCGTTATACTCCGTCATGGACCCCCTCGTGTTATTGTGAGTGATCGCGGTCGCCAGTTCGTGGCCGACGTAGTGGAAGAGCTGTTGCGTCTCTGTGCTTGCCAGTTTCGCCACGCGACCCCGTATCACCCACAGACAAATGGTCTCGTCGAGCGCACTAACAGAACTTTGACCAACATGCTTTCGATGTACGTGGATTCCAGGCACAAAAATTGGGATGACATCTTGCCTTTTATCACATACGCCTACAACACCGCAAAGCATGAAACTACAGGCTACAGCCCTTTCTATCTTCTTTATGTTAGACCACCCCGCAACTTCCTTGACACCATTCTACCTTTTACTCCTCATGGGGACTCTTCTATTGCCCAGACTCTCTGCCGCGCTGAGGAAGCACGCCGCATAGCTCAACTCCGTACGTTGGCATCCCAGGACCACTCCAAGATCCGCTACGATTCAAGACATAAGAATGTGTCATACGACAAAGGGGACATTGTATGGCTTTGGACACCACTTCGCAAGCGCGGACTGTGCCAGAAGTTTCTGGCTCGTTACACCGGGCCTTTCGTCATCACCGATCGCCTAAGTGATGTAACCTACTCGATTGCTCGGCTCGTGTCCAATGGCTACCGGTCTAAGAAGACGCAGCTTGTTCATGTCGCTCGCCTCAAACGCTGTCATCCACGTGACTCCGAGTGGACGTAACAGTTACTCGCCCAGCGGGCTTCGTCTGTGAAGGGAGGAGTGTTACGCAAAAGCTACGGCAAGGACGGAGGAAGAGGAGAACGAAGTGCGCTTGTCTTGGTAGCGGCTCGGTGTCGGCGCGGCCCCTTATCATCAATTCATCTGTAAAATAAACGCACCCCATCGTAACAATATGTTAGGCTGCATGTGAATTCAGGTAGTATAGATAAGGGGAGTTCGTTGACGAAAAAGGCAATGCCACCACCGTGAGAATTAGATGCACGTGGCTGAGGTCATTTTATATCCAGATATGGTAACTGACTCTTCCTTTCTCAGCCACGTTTCAGTGGCTGTTATAACGTCGTAATGTTTATCTTGCTACAAAATATACGAGAGAAGGTCAAGATTTTTTCTTATACTTATACACATACTTATACACATCATACACTCCTCTTCATCTCATTGTCCTCATGCCGTTGTCATACTATTGTTGTCGTTGCATAGTCTTCATACTATTGTTGTCGCTGCATAGTCGTCATACAGTCGTCGTCATGGATTGGTTGTCATACCGTCATCAGGATACTGTTGTGGTTGTTCTGTCGTCATCATTGTAACTTTGACATCCGGCCCTCATCATGCCGTTGTCGTCATGCCACCATCATCATCACTTCAGTGTCATCATCCCATTGTCGTCACGCCACATTGTCATACAACCTTTGTAGATCAAACGACGTTAATCTATCATAATCATGCTGTCATCATTCAATTGTGAAACAGATGCTACCATGCAGCCATTGTCATACAGTTGTCGTCATGCCCTCTTGGTGATGCCATCATCGCGATTCTTGCTTTTTCATCCGGTTGTCATACCATCGTCATCACGCCATCGTTGTCATAGTCGTCGTTATACCATCATCATTATATGCCTTTGTAATTGGATCAATGTCATTCCTTCTTCGTCATTCCATCGTCACTGTGTCGGCGCAATACAGTTGTCGTCATGCCTCCATGCTTATAGGCGACGTTAGCAAGCGATTGCCGTAGCAAGGGGGGATGATATCGGAGTATGTAGCATATAGCCGAAGCAACCAAAGTCTCTGAATTATGACTACACATGTCATATAAATGGGACTTCAGAAATATGGTCTGTCGCTACATTGCTTAATTGCTATTTGCACTGCCAACGACAGTCATCGTTGAGATGAGTTTTGGTGTAATTTTTTGAACCTCCCTTTGTTTGCCTGAAAATTCCAGTTGACCTTTGTTGTATAAGTGATCATAACAAAACAAAAATTAAGGGGGGATTCATGATTGTCTGGATTGACCTTTGCCTGGGGGTGGCTAGATAGTCTACATCTAACAGTAAGCCTCTGTTTTAATTAGAATAACATTGATTGTTGCGATATTTTTCATCTGTGTTAGCTACTTACAAACTATTGCTGGATACTCTGTGCAGTTTCCTGGAAACGGGCTTTTATTCACGTGGCGTTTTTTATATATGCAGGAGGCCAATAGTCCTTGTCGAAAAGCTGCCTGTCGCTGTTACAAATAAACTGCGACAAAGTGGGGATAACCCAAGTGGGCAGCCAGCAAGAAAAATTCCCAAAAGAAAGCTGTCACCAGGTCCTTCAAGGTGTGTGCTCATGGATATGTTTTCAGTATGCCAGAGGCAATACTTACACATGGCATCTGGAGAAATGGTGCCAGGCTTCCCTCCCATGGTGGCGGCCTACAGCTCCGGTTGACTGCCTACTGCTTTGAGGAGGGACTCTTTATGAGAACAGCCGATTTGGTCAAACGTTTCTGATTCCTTTTTTTTTTCCTGCTATCCCCAGGGGTTCCTCTGACATGTAGGGAAAAATTAAAAAGAAATGTGAAGTAGAAGTTGAGAAAATTTCACTTTTCTAGTGTGCTCATATCAAAAATTTAGTAAAAGATCGGGCTTCGAGAGGTACCATGGCACCTTGGATTGCACAGCTGATTGCACAGTGATGCCATCTTTGAACCACTGTTAAGATAAAAGATCAGATCTTCAGATAGCTGCTGCGCCATATTTCACTGTGCAAAAATAGAAGCAAGAGGAGCAAGTGAAAAGACAAAAAAAAAAAAAAAAAAACTAGTCTTGATTCCTTCCTGCTGCCATTTCCACACAGGAAGTGCTTGAATTGCTGGCAAGTTTGAATTGCTGGCAAGCATTTCGTTCATTTTGACTGTGGCAAGCTGCGTTACTGGCTTGCACTTTGTTAGTTTTATGTTAAAAATGCAAAATTGTTGGATATATCTTGCAAAATGGTGGAGTAGTGTTATAAAAAAAAAGTTGCAGTGGCTTAGCTCGGCTATGCCAGGATATACATAGCGTTAGCAAAGGTTCAGCTGATTATTCTTAGCTTTCCTGGTTGTCTCCTACGCTCAACCGCTAATTGCCAGGCAACTACTTCGGTATCCGATGAGTCAAGCTTCTCCGTTCTTCTGCGCTGTTGAGCAGCATTTGCGCTCTCCTTCTCCATGGCTATACCACACTGGCAAACGCCAGTCAGAAGCGCAGCGGCTCCAGCGCAGTGTCAGACATCGCCTGCACAGTGAGCGCGTGCCGGCGCCAGTGCGTCTACCACGGCTACGATGTCACTCCTCTGGAATGCGCAGACCGGCGGCGGCGGAGTGCGCGAGAGGTGCTGGCTCCGGTGGCTCCGGTGCGCAAGCCGTGTGACATTACTGATCCTCGCGCATGCGCAGCACGGCTCTTGATGTGCCGCGCGAAACGGGCTTGGCTAGGCCAGTGTAGCTAACGCTACAAAAAAATTCAAGGGGCACTTAAAGTGAGTGCCTTAAAGGGACAGACAACCAATATTTATGGACCCACTTTATTGTGGCACGATGAAAAGCTCACCCTCGGTAGTGTTTACACCTGCAGCGGTTACATCCAAAAGTGCGTGGATATTTTGTAAGCAGAATTTTTCGCTCCGAGCGATCCGAGTCCCTTCTCCAGCAACGCTGAGAAGTGATAGCGATGCCGATAGCCCGCCTAGCAAATTGTGAAAGCCGCCCATCGTCCTGCTTTCACTGGAGAAAGTGCAACTGTGGTTAACCACCTATATTGTCACCTTTCCAGCCACTTTTAAAGGTAAATGGATTGGTGTAATAAGTTTCCGTTGCTGTTCAGGGGCGCGATCTTGTACGCGTTCCAAAATGGAACGGAGGCGTTCCGTTCCATGGAGCCGCACACGATTGGTCAATTTCAACCGCGACGTTCAAATTGACCAATCGTGTGCGGCTCGATGGAACGGAACGCCTCCGTTCCATTTTGGAACGCGTACAAGATCGCGCCCCAGACCTTTCTTACTGCTGCACCGCGTTCTTTTCCCAAGTACACGCCTACGTCATGGCTGGCTGGCTCCCGTCGTCGTTATTCAGTCGATAGACGAGTGAAGTCAAGTCATCAGAAACGGAAGGCGAAGGCAGCGCCACCTTTCTACTCGCTACAAATGAAGGCTTATCTGCAAATTGTAACTTAGAAAAAAACTTATTATATTATAGAAAGAATGTTATTGCATTTCAATATTAATAAAAAGACCAGGAACAGCGTACACTGGTAGGTCACGTGGTAGACCTCTTAAATAGGTTCATGTTTTTGCCGCATGGGGCGCCAAAGGTCATTTTTCACGACTTTTAGTGAAGAAAAAACTGCATTTTTCAAGCCGCGATATCTCCGCAACCGCGTAACCTAGCGCCGCCATCTTGGTCTCTATGGATAGCGCGATGCTCCGTCTTGAAATCTGGCGCCTCGGCCAGCTGCACCAGGCAAGAGCAAGCGCACAGCAAGCAAAAGTTTCAAGGTCTCGCGGCGGTTTCTGATCGGCAGCGCGCGCCACGTGACTGTACGCGGCTCCGGATTGGTCTCCCGGGCGGTTGCCCTTAGCAACCGGCGGAAAGGTCGTCTGCTCGCCGCGCTGACGGCGCTGAGGAGCCGATTTCGCGTCTTTTCAACTCGTCGCGGCGTGGTTTAGAGATCGTATCTCACTCATGATAACGGACCGGCGCACGCTTGTTAGAGAAACGAAAAACGTTGTCAAGCTCGGCCCTTCTTAGCTTGGAGAACGGCTCTCGTCTGTTATCATGGGCCGGCGATTGTTCAAGAAGAAACGCAAGACTGCGCATCAATTTGGTGCTCGTAAGTCGAAGCCACCGATCTCTAAAACAAAGTTTGCTCCGGCGACTTCAGCAGTGACAATGACGGTGGCATGCAGCGCGACGCGGACGTGCAGCTGAGCACCTCAAGCACGGATGGAACATCGTCCGCGCGTATTGGCGAAACTCTTCAAGGCCGTTTCACATGGTGCGATTTTGCACTGCGATTATCGCACCGGAAGTGCGATTTCCGTCGCATGCGACGAAAATCGCAGTCGCAGGGCCGATTCTGCGATTTTCGGCTGCGACCAACCGGTTGGTCGCAGCGTCGCAACGTCGCAGCAATCGCTGCGATTTTCCCGTCGAAATTGCGCCGAGAGGTATTTCGCGGTCTGTTTTGGAAAATGGCGGCGGTCGCTCAACGCAACGTTTATAGATACTTTTTTGTCTATAAATATTGGATCAACGAGCCTCGAACAGTGCAACTAATTGAGTGGAGCCTTGGATTACGCAATCGGTACGTAACATCAGCACCGACACGCGAATAGTGCAGATAAAAACTCGTAGGTCAGATTCGGTTCTGTGATTTCTACGAGTTTGTTGACACGCTACGTTGCTAATCTGGCGACGCTGTTTTTTAGGTTAGCTTCGGGTGCTGATAGTACGTACTTTTGCGTGATTTTCCGTTATTCACACGCGCTGCGAGTTGGTAAATACTACGAGGTGTCCTTCACGGGAAGGCATGGCCTTCGGATGTCGTCCCAATTTTCTGGTTCTGGAGACAACTCGCGATATACGAAAACGCCACAGTTTTATCGCCGTATGCTTTTACGGACGGAACAATTTAAAGAATATGCAACTACGGACAAATGCTGTGGTCGCGCGTATAGCGTGACCAAATGCTTGGTCACGCTATACGCGCGACCATTTAGTTGCAGTTGGTTGGTTAGGGCTTTCATGCGCATTTTCCCCAATGAATTATCTCATTTCAAGGTTCTGTTACTTCCGCTGCGAGACGCAAAGCGAACGTGCAAACTGGATATCGTAATGAATGTTCTACAATAGCATATTTCACGCTTTGACTGGGAATAAGCAGTATTGCCAATTTATTTTCGAAGCAATATTTAAACAGTTTTTTTCTAATTTTTCTGATGCATTATTTTTCTCCTGAATAAAAAAACCAATAAACATTCAGTGTGTTGCAGACTTTGTATCCTTACTGCATCTGTATTAACCCTCACATTAAAAGGTAATTGCACATTTCGCTTACTTCAATGCATCGAATTACTTTTGTTTATGCTGGTTGTAACATATCGCAGTACTCTAAGAAACTACTTAGCCATAAACATCCTTGCCTTTTCTTGCTTCTCTGTCTCTACTTCCTGTAAAACACATGCAATAATGCGAAAAGCAGGCGAACACCTTGTTTTTATAAGCAGTAGATAACTCATTAAACAAAAGCAGATCAAAATTGTGCAGTGAAGTCAGCCGGTTGCATTCCTTCGTATGAATGATAGTATCTTTTCAAGTGTGGGTGGGTCTTGCATGTCCACAGCTCATAAAGTGAGGCGTAGGTATAGCCCATCAAGATGGAGGCAATGTTGCTAATGAGTCTGCACTTACATGTATTACTGCATAAACTCGTATAACCATATCCCATCATTACTCAATCGAGCTAGCTCAGTCATATTAACCAAAATTCTACTTATCCGAGCTTGCTCCGACTCATATTCACCAAAATTGTACTTGGCCGAGCTTGATCTGACTAATATTCACAAAGATGCTACTCAGGCAAGCTTGCACCGAGTCATATTCACCAAATATCTACTTAGCCAAGCTTGCTCAGACTTATATTCATCAAAATTCTACTCAGGTGAGCTTGCACTGAGTCATATTCACCAAAAATCTACTTGCCGAGCTTGCTTTGACTCATATTCACTAAAATTATACTTGGATCAGCTTTCCCCGACTACCACATGACAATATTCACTCAAAGTTTACTCAACTGAGCTTGCTATTACTCGTATTCACCAAAATTCGACTCAGTCAGGCTGAAACGAACTCAGACTCACGGTTAGTTCGAAGTCTTAGTGAGCCGACATTTGAGTGAGTTCACCGTGCTATGTATACATTACATTATGTGACCTGTGCGGTGAATAAGCAAACATTGTCTATGAGTATGTGTTGCATCGGGTGAAATAAGGACAACTGTAAACACTGCAGTTAGTTTTCTAGAGTTCAACTGACCGTTGCGTGAAAGCTTCGCCTCATGTCGATTCAAGCAAGTGCATTGGATCTGCATCATATTTTTTGACAATCCTGCTGTCTGTCCTAACCATTACTGGGTGGCCACATTTTGTACATTTCAACACAAAGTTTAATAAATGACTGTAGTGCAATATATTAAAAAAAAAAGATTCTTGCATCACTGCACGTATAACAATGAGAACATGACACAAACACATGCACATAAGATGCACACAAATGATAAATACATAAACAGATGAAATCAGCTAGCCACCACCTATTGAAAAAAAAAAAAGGACAGGACTACGTATAACCATTCCCCTTGCCAGGTACATGGGCTATAGGAGAAACACACGTGCAACCTAGCAGTTACCTCGAGGTAGTAGCTATGGACGCTTTTGCATTCGCAGCTGGCCACTCAACCACTCAAGTGTGTTCAGTGTGCACTTGTACTTAGGCACACTTTTTATTGTCTGTATCTCAAAAATTTAATGTGGCTCCTCAAAATTTTGAGAATGTTTGGATTCTGAGGCTTGCAAAGGTAAATATTTTTATTCCATTTTCGTTCAAGGTGAAGGCTCATACAAAAGATTAGAGATATTGTCAGTGCCCCTCACTTTCTCTCAGAACATAAGTGGTCTGTTATTGAGATACTAGCAGCTTTTCAATAGCAAGAAAGGGAATCAGCTTCCCCTGTTTTCAGCATTGGGTTAATGCAGGCACTTCAGGGAGGCATAAAGTTTTGCTATAACAATAGGTTCGGGAATACCAGATTAGACTGTACCTTGACACTTTCCTTGCACTTTCTTATTTTGGTCAAATAACCCAGTTTGAAATGGCTCCAGTTAGCATGCTCTAACATTGGTCTAATATAGGTTAAGAACATGACTAGCTTAACAGACTGGGATGCTGGCTTTCATTTCCAGGAAAGGAATCATAGCACCTGCTCCAGTTGCATATGTTTTTGGTTATCAGGGGTATTCAGGGATATCAGGGTATCAGGGTTATTATTATCAGGGATATCAGGTGTTATCAGGGATAACGTGCTGAAGCAGCTAGAAGCACACGCATGCCATTAGCGGATAGTTTCGATAGCTTCTTACCTTACACTTGCCACCATGAATACAAAATTTTAGCGTTCGATTTTGTTATTAAACAAACAAACGTACTCCTAACAAGGTATTTTAATGTTAGCCGTGTGGCTACGCGGCTGCGCTACGTACTGCAGCATATTAACTTAAGCTTCTTGATACAGATTCACAGCACACTAACAGCGCAAGAAACAGGACGAGAAAATAGACGACGCCCATGTCTGCCAGCATGATACGATTCTACGTACACAAGTGACTGCAGCTCCTAAAAAAAATGTGGTGTCGGCTTTTACTCCTTTCGAAATATTCAGAGAGCACTTGTATGAATAATTACAGCACAGGCGCCGAGACGGACGAGCCAGGCTGGCACTAAGATAAACGTTCACAACACACTCCATTGCACGTTCAGTAATTACACACAGATCATTTGCGGCTTTCTTCAGGGGCAGACGTGAGCTTTTGGGTTGGTGCTTGCTGCTAAGTTTTGTGCAAGAATATTGCTAGGAGCAGGAACCACTAATGCGCAATCACGAGCAAGACACACACACATCCGTTTTTCAGAAGCTGACGTTAATCACGGGTAGCGCGAGGGTCTCTGCGTTGACATGACGACTCCGCCGAATCCCGAATACTGCATATGCGATGACAACAGCTATAGGGGCTTGTTGATAGGTCCTCTTGTAATTTGTTTAACCGCAGGTAGAACGACACAGGCATAAAACACACACGAGACAGCACACAACGCTGAACCACGACCTGCGAACAGCTGTTTACGTCCGCCATTTCTCCTCGTATTGAACTTCACAAACCGCTGTCGCGCACTCCTAAACAAACAAAACTTTGAAGCGTTTTTAAATTACATAACGCACGTATTATTTGATCCTAATAAAGAGAGGTCAATTATATTATAACGCGCACGTCTTTTTCATTACATTAAACGATTTTATGCGGCGTGTGCGACAAAATCTGGCAGCAAGCAACCCTGGGCGTCGCATAATCGCATTGTTGACATCGCACCATGTGAAATGGCCGTTGCGAATTTCGCATCTGCGAAAATCGCAGCTGCGATAATCGCAGTGCAAAATCGCACCATGTGAAACAGCCTTCAGGAACCCAGCCGAAAAAGATGCAATGCGGAAAAAGAAAGCTGCAAAAGCTCATCAGACCATCAGGTCAGATGGTCAAGCGATGCCGCATCGCAAAGGACACAAAGGACTATAACCCTGGTGCCTATTAAATTTTGACAACTTTGAACCTTGTTTTCTCAGTACAGTTTTTTTGGCATGTTGCTCAGCTCGTGGAGCAGATATCTTGGTAACTACTTTACACATTTTGATTGCGTTTGTTTTGTCAGACTCACTGAACTGTACTTTAGGGGATAGCGCTCTTCTTTTTTTATCCTAGTGTTTTAAGAATTCGTAGTAGGGTTCCTTGTTTGCAGTGTAAGCGTGCTCACTTAAGTGGGACTGGAGAAAACATAAACTACAAATTTTAGTGTTGAAAAAAAATTATTTCGAGAACGCTATCCCCTTCTGCATACATTTGGCTGTGCATACAGTACTTAACAAACTTTTCACTTGATTTCGTAAATCCTCCAGTCCCTCCACCAGGTTCAAGAAAGAAATAATTTGTCTAGCAAAAAGTTTTCATGGTACCGCTTTGAAATTTTTATGAAAGCATCATAGAGCCATTCTTATTCTATGTACCAATTTTCATTGACATCCACCAAGAAACAAGAAAGTTGGTACCGAAAGCCGCGTCCCCCCTTAAACATGGTCTACCTGTCATCTTGGTCAAAATAACAAGGGAAATAAGTCCTGCTAATGCTAACCTTTTTTATTTTCTCTAACTGCATAATTTCATTTCTGCTTAGAAATTCAACTCTTTTTACAATTATCTTTTAGGCGACCCTGCCCCGACACACCGAGCAAACGTGTCTGTTCCAGCACTAAAGGCTCTCAGGCCCTGTCCACAACCTCATCTGTGGGTATTTCCGAGAGCAATGGAAGACAGAAAGAGGGATCGGTCAAGAAAAAGTGAGTTACGGCTACTTTCAAACAATGCCGAGACTTCTTTGTTTTAAAGCGAAGCTTTCATTGTCTTCTTGGGGGTATGGCATTCGTCGTTTTCTCACGGGATACATTTATGGATATACAGTCGCCGACCGATAAATTGGACACCAATAATCCGGACATGCTCTGTAATTCGGACAGTGTCGCGGCACTGCCAATGGCGCCGTACACTTAATGTGTAAAGACGACCGATATTCCGAACAGCCGGCCAGCTCTACATTCGATTATCTGAACGCTGTCCGTGACTGTAGCGTACGTGGATTCTGCAGCCATTATCTCCTCTGGCAACCTCAATGAGACATGAAATATGGCCTCAGAGCTACGAGGCAATAAGTACGGCCTCAGAGACCACACATAAAATGGTAATCCCTGAGGCCTTGTCTCGGTCACAGCACTATGCCTCAGATTAAATTACAAATGCCGATCTTGGAGGCTTTGTTGGAATTGTGAGGTCGCATCAACATTGCGATCATCACATCCTATTTCGGCATCCCAGCACATGGCCTGCTCTTGCCATTTTGTCTGTTTAGTTGGCACCAAGAAGTCTTTCTCTTGATGTTATTCGCAGGCCGCGTTGAATGGCACCAACGATCCCCTCGCAGTTCGACTCTGAATGAGTCTCGAGTTGCATTCCGAATGACTCCGCAACTGAAGAGCCTGAAATGCTGCCTACCACAATGAGCTCAAATGTGGAGATCATTGATGACCTGCTAGGCTGCGGTTTCCACTGCGACTTCTTTCCACGTTCCCCGTGAAGTCCGAATTATCGGTCGTCGACTGTATAGTCGTATCCAGTTATAACGATCCCAGATACAATTAATCAGTTAAAATGACATTACCGATTTTATGACCCTGCGTAATGAAACTACGTCTAGATATGAGGAACATCTTGAAAAGTGCTGTTCTGTTACAAAGAACATTTCAAGCCCGTTCACGGTGAAAGAAGGGCGCACACAAAGTTCTGAAGCATGGATGCACGACCAAACTGGGCACACGGCAGCGTGTCCCACGCTGCTGCCCAACCGAAACGAAAATACGACCGCTGAGAAGAGCTAGCGGCCGCGTACGGATTTCAGAAGCCGCGTCGAAAGTCGCTCACTTTCAAGCATGCTAGGGTAACCATGCTTTCAAGGCATGTCTCTAGTATGCTTCAGGGCAAGGCAGTGTAGTTTATGGAGGCCGTGGGTTCTGATCTCGAGTGCTGCAATTTTCCGTGCGGCATCTTGGTGGCACCACGTGCAATCTTGAATGCTACAACGGTGGCACTCATGTTTGCGCAGTTCTCCATGTGGCATCATGTGTACCAGGCTATCTGTGCTGCTGTTTGGTAGATCTGGAGCAATGGCCGCCCAAGCATTGCCATTATTATTCACCTGAGTTAATGTGAACGTCGTGAATGTGTCACGACGAGCCGCTGTCATTCCAAGTTGCAGAGTCGGTGGTTACAGTTCGTTGATGCTTCGTTTACGTCGTTGTTGATAATGGTTCATTGTCGCCTTTACTTGGGAGTGCGGAGAGTTGAGTACATGCGCTACTCTCGATGGAGGAGAGACACGAGTGGCGGCACAGCAAACGAGGATTTAATATGTACAGGGACGGTGAACGCACGCGACGCCCAACACTCCGAAAGTCAAAACTAAAGGCACGCGAAACTAAAATTGATTCAACAAAAGTCTTCACTGGAACTCAAACAGCAAACTCAGATTAACTACAAACTACTTAAACAGAACTATCTCATTTTCGGAGCCTCGCTCCGCCTTAAAGTCTCTCTGTCAGTCTTAGCTTTTGGTCGCCAAAATCTGGCCACCTTGGCCCCGGCCTAACTGCGTCGTAAAGCGGAAACGGGATCGTCTCTTACAGATCGTCGTCTTGAAATTCTTGTCGCGTCCGTGTCGGGCTCGACCGAAGCGTTGAGAGTGCCGTATAGGTGCCAACGCCTCGCGTTGTCTCTTTTGTCGGCGGTGAGCGTCGGCTCGTCGGCAGTGATCTCGGCTGCTTAGGCCCACCTGGATAGGCCTAGCGTCGGGATGCGTCGCAACCTCTTCGTGAGTGCCGACGTGGCGTCCCGAGGAGAATCGAACGTGCCGGTCTGCCGCAGAAGGGGGATCCTCTCTGGGGTACCCGGTCCTACCGTGAGAGGCTGCAGCCAGTCCAGGAGCCTCGCTCGAACTTGGCGAGGTCGACGGCCACACCTTGGACGGCCAACGTCACGGACTCGGCCAGACCCCCAAGTCTCCCGTCGCCAGAGCGGAGCTGGAGATGCGACCTTCCTGGCCCGGAGCCACGTCGATAATCAACGGACAGCGCCGTTCATCCCTCGATTATGCCTCGGCTCGCGTGTCTCGAGAGCTCGTGCCGTTCTGAACACCGGGCATCGCGTGCTCCTCTTCTTTTTCGCGCCACCGGCGGCCTCTTACATATCACATTCATGATGGCATTCTACCTTTCGAACTGCTTACTTTTTGAGCCGAAGCTACGTAGAAAACGTAATTTCGCGGCTCTCGAAGTGCGTGTGGCTGATGCTGCAATCGTAACGGCAACACCCTTGCCAAATGCCAGTATGCTGCAGTAGTTTTCGCTTCCAGCCAACTAGAATGCTATCGTATGCAGAATGCACATGTCATGTTCTGCTGATAGTAAATTATATCACAAGTTCTCTAAAAAAATAGCAGCAGATGTGCTCATAGTTTCGAAGTGGCAGGTGATCGAAACAGGCCAAGTGCCATTTTGAAAGGCTGTGCTTGTGTCATCCGTGACGCCTACTAGCTCACTGACTCAAAGAAGCTTTGCATCATTTCGATTCCAACATTGCCTTGGTCTGTGCGTTTTAAATTGTTCCAGCATGTGCATTCGATCTGCATAATTTGTCATATGGTCTTCATGTTCTTAATAGTCTGTACGAGGAGTCAACGTCTAAAGATAAAGCACCGTTCAAGCTGCAAAAAACAATATAGGAGGCCTCGTGCCTTTATTGTTTTTGTTCTTTGAGCTAAATGTGATCAGAGGTGTGAGAACTTTCAAGTGCTAGATGAACCTCTATTCTACTCAGTTGTCATTATGTCGTTTCTGATTAGGCTTTTGTTAATTCAGCATTGATCAATTTGACCTTTTTTTAACCCTTTGATGATAAAATCTTTAAGTAATACCTGTGGTCAATTATTTGCAGCTATGCTTCAGAAAGTGTGAGTTTGTGGTGCAGTAAATATAGAAAGTGTGCGCGTGTGCGTTCGTGCATGCGCGCGCGGTGTACTACGTGATTAGCAATACATCCCGCTTGCGAAACTGTGTGCGCGTGTTGCATGTAATAAAACCAGTTGTAGTGATCAGGCTCCGGTAGAACTTCAGGAACCGTAATTATTGAACTGGTGAGATTGAATGAGATGCGATGATTAGTGAGCGCATGTATTTCGGGGCCATTTGCGCTGTGCGCAAAAAAAAAATCGAGTGAGAGGTATGGCTACGAATGAACTTCTACGATGTTTTGACCGTTGCCGAAGCTGCGTGTATACATTTAATCACGGGGAATGCCCTAAAGGCAAGCCACTGAAGTTATCGTCACTTAACACAGATCTGACGTGTCTTAAGTAAAATTGAACTTGCTTTTTTTTTCGTTATTGGTGCATTCACCTTCATGGTACGGACTCTGTCGTGATGATGCACATAAACATGTAAAACTTGATTCTTGCAAATTGACAGCAGCAAACTTTATCTTGTATATTGTTTGGTACAGTGTAAATGGGGCGCAAATCAGTGCATTCACGACAATGCAATGCAAATTTGTGTTCGAAGGCTAGTAATTTAGCGAAGTAGCACTTTGCCACCGTGAAAATGTGCAGAATCTGTGACAAAATGTTCGTTTTCGTGGAGTAATACATTTTTGTGGATGTTTGATCTACGGAAGAGGTGCACTTCTACGAAATCGCCACACGCTGACTTACGGGAACCATGCACTCTGCAACAATGCTACGTTGTTGCACCGGTAAAACGAGTATGATTATACTTTCTAAGCCCAGTTCAGAAATGCTGCCACTTCAAAAATCGGAATATTATGGACTTCGATCGCGGCAGTTGATATACAAGCAGCGCTCTTCTGCAGGGAGAAGAGGTCGCACGAATGTTTCTTGTTAACCAGCGCCCGCTTCGGAGGCGGGACAGAGGGGAGAGGCCCCCACAGTGACGTCACGCTGTTTGCAAACAGGGAGAGGTGTATTGTATGCATACATAGTATGTTTCTTGTGGCAACGTGCCAGGTAGACTTCTGAGATGTTTGGTGTTGTGTGTCACGTCGTGTAGCACGTATGCATGACAGCACACATGTGGCCACGGTAGGATTGTTTCACAAAAGCTTTGCTTCTCCTAGTTTCCAACATCTTCAGTTTCTTTTTTTTAATGGGTCAGACAAAATATGTTCGGATAGTGAAACGAATGTCTGCACTTAAGGCTGCAGGTGTGCTAGTTTGTTTCTGTGATTGACGGGCCCGCAAGATAGTGTGATGTGTGCTGCGTATGATTTGCGTGTGGGATTTATGTTCCTCTTTGTCTCTCTCTTGCTCTCTATTTACATCCTCGTTTCTCCCTCTCTATTCAGGGTAGCAAACCGGACTGCTTTCTGGTTAACCTCCTTGCTTTTCCTCTTTCTCTTTGAGGGCATCACTACCACCAGCGCTTCTTTTTCTGTTATAGCCACAGAGTAAGATATACAGGACCACCAACTCTGCTTGTCTGGAAGGGACAGATTGTGAAACACAGTTTGCTGGTTTGCAGCGCATTCACCAGATGGCACCATACATCGGAGAAAAATGTATGGAGGTGGGGGCTGAGTGAGCCAAGCTCGGGTCGCTGTGGCCGTGCACGACTGTGCTTGGCCATGCTAGCCATGCTTGGCCATGCTCCCACGCCTGCTTGCACATTTGTTGTCTGCACGGCGCATGCCCCGATACCAGAAGCGCATATAATTCTTGCGGTTTGCAGAGAGACGTTGGCAGACGAAACATTTAATTTCATTTGAATTCATTTACTTATAATATACCTTACAGGCCCCATGCAGGCACTTTATTAAGGGAGGTTACGTGAAATTGTGAATGAAAAACACTGAAAATAAACCAAATGCAAAAACTATGCAGGACAAAAAAAATAGAATATTGGGGAGTAGGGATACAATGGCATGCCATGCAGTCCCGAGCTTTGTCAGAAGACAGTGAAAACAAGCTTTTAGGGCGAGGGTGCCTTTTATTACTGTTTTATCTGAGTGTCATTCAAGTATACAGGTGCTTCGCTTGCTTCTTTTCTTGCAGCGCTTTTCGTGTCACCCAGCTTTCTCTGTACCTTGTGGCCCCGCGCGTAGCCCTCCCACACGTAGCCGTGAGTGGCTTAGCCGTGTCTGGGGAAGGGGGATCCTGGAGGTTGAGCTAATGCCGGGTGTTTGGACCTTTAAGGCCCCCCGGCGGAGGCAACACACCTCTTTGGCCTCTGCTTCACATAGACGGCACCCCCGGACTGACCCACCCGGGGGAAATCGGCGGTCGCCGTTTCCTGTCCCCCTCTCCTATCTTTTTCTTCTCTATTTTTCTGTCCTCACTGTCCTGTCACCTCTTCTCTTCAGTTACTTCCTCACTTTTCATAGGCGGCTTGGGTTAACCTTGTGTAGGTGCCCTCTCTTGGGTTTGTATATAAGGTAATAGTGGCAATGTACGGCTGGCGCCTGCAGTCCTTGCGCGTTAAGTGCTGCAGCGTCCCCTTGTTGGACTCCGAGGTGGGTGGCTGCCATTGCTGCCGAACTACACCAAAGGATGGAAGGAGCAAAACGTCACGAATGTGCAGCGCATTGTTATGAGACGGGACAACAAAGAAATTCCCACGAAACATCTGATACTTACCTTTGAATTGAGCGTATTGCCACAAACCATTGAAACAGGCTACACAAAGATAGCCATAAGACCATACATCCCTAATCCTAGGCGATGCTACCAATGCCAAAGATTCGGCCATGGCTCGCAGAGCTGCCGTGGTCGTCTCACCTGTGCTAAGTGTGGAGTACAAGGCCATGCCTCCGACCATTGCGAGGCCGCACCTCACTGCGTTAATTGCAATGGTGACCATCCAGCGTACTCCCGATCTTGTCTAAGCTGGAAAAAAGAAAAACAAATATTAACATTGAAAGTCCGTGAAAACATATCGTTCAGGGAAGCACGCAAAAGGTGCTCACCATTCCACACGACTACTTACGCTGATGCGGCGCGTCAAGGGGCAGCGTCGCAGTGGCTACTGCCACCTGCACAGCCTCACGCAGTGAGCTGTCGCTTGTGGCTCCTGCCCCCAGGGTGGAAGGTGCTAAGCCTACTCCACCCAACCAGCAAACAGGCCCGGTTACCCTAGGGATGCCGGCACCACAACAGTCCTCGGTAGCAGCCTGCGCTACGCGTAGCGAACCCGCAGGCCCGCCAGCAGCTCCCACGGTGGGTGCAGTCAAGGCTGCCTCACCCTCACCGGCCCCTGCTGGCGCTAGCAACAGCCGGCGCAGCTCAGGCCCAAAGGCAGCCCCATCGACCTCAGGGCTGGTGGGCGCAAATGCCTCGTCCTTCGCGGGGAGACTTTCCCGCTAAACTTCTCACTCGCAAGAGCACGTGTCCGGCGCTTCACAAGAAGCAATGGACACCACACCCATCCCGACGGTGCTCCAAGTGCCTAAGGAGCGGCGAGGTTCCCTCGACCGCTTCAGAAAGGACAAATCCCGCGTTACAGGGCCTGGAAAGGGCTCTGTAATCTAAGGCAACACTTCCTTTTTTTTTAGTACACACAGCACCTATTTAATTTCAGTATGGATACACAAATCATACAATGGAACATCAGAGGCCTCCTTTGGAACCTCGATGATGTGCAAGAACTTCTCCACGAACAAAATCCAAAAGTGCTGTGTGTACAGGAAACTCATTTAAAATCGACACAAACTTTCTTCGACAGTATGTTACGTTTCGTAAAGATCGTGATGATGCTCTCACATCATCAGGCGGTGTTGCCATTCTAATTCACAAAAGCATAGCATGCCAACGTTTGCAGCTACAAACGCCCCTTGAAGCAGTGCAGTTCGACTTGTTCTCCTAAACACTCATCACCACTTGCTCGCTTTACATACCCCCACATAACCAACTAAACAAGCATGAATTTCAGTCATTTATAGACGAATTGCCAGAACCTTATCTTGTTCTTGGCGATTTTAATGCGCACAGTGGTCTGTGGGGCTACTCTTGCATTGATGCACGAGGCCGTCTAATTGAGGACTTTCTTTTCTCATCCGGTGCGTGTCTGTTAAACAAAAAATAAGCTACATATTATTGTCTCGTAAACAATACCTTTTCCTCCATAGATCTCAGCATAGCTTCTCCATCCATACTACCTCAACTTGAATGGGAAGTTATAAAAAAACCCCTATGGGAGTGACCATTTCCCAATACTTCTGAGAGCACAAAGACAATACGTATCTCCACCACATGCGTGGAAGGTCGATGCAGCGAACTGGGAAAAATTCCAAACACTTACCAGTACGATCTCGTGGGCTGACATGTCTTTGCTCGGAGTTGACGGTGCCGTCGAGTATTTTACTAAGTTCCTAATTGATGCAGCATCTAAGTGCATTCCCCAAACAACTGGATTTCCTAGCAAACCCCGTGTTCCGTGGTGGAATGAATAATGCCGGAACGCGCGTAGGCAGCAGAACAAAGCATGGAGGCAGCTTCGCGATTCTCCTACTGCTGAAAACCTTGTCAATTTCAAGAAAATTAAGTCCCAAGGTAGGAGAACGCGCAGACAAGCCAGGAGAGACAGCTGGCAAAAATTCTTATCAAGTATCAATTCATACACGGATGAGGCCAAGGTTTGGAACAGGGTCAATAGAGTAAGAGGACAACAAACACATCCACCTCCCCTGGTACACACGCAGCGAGACAACCTGGAGGACCAAGCGAACCATCTGGGTGCACATTTTGAACATGTGTCCAGTTTGTCGCACTATTCTCCAGCGTTTAAAAGATACAAATCAGCAATAGAAAAAGAAAAACGACCGAAAGAGCACCGGGAACGAGCCATACAACTTGCCTTTCTCTCTGGCAGAACTGCATGCATCACTCGCCTGTTGCAACCAATCTGCCCCAGGATCTGACCGCATACTATATGAAATGTTGAAGAACCTGCCCTCTGAAACGAAGAAAACCCTTCTTTGTCTTTATAACTCTATCTGGACCTCCGGCGAGATCCCCTCTGCCTGGAAAGAGGCCATAGTGATCCCTATCCTGAAGCAAGGCAAGGATCCATCGTCCGTATCGAGTTATCAGCCCATAGCTCTAACAAGCTGCATCTGCAAAGTCTTTGAGAAGATGATAAACCGCCGTCTGATACATTTCCTAGAATGAAATCAGCTGCTTGACCCATACCAATGTGGATTTCGCGATGGCCGATCCACCACTGACCATCTGATACGCATAGAGGCTCAGATTCGAGAGGCTTTTGTCCACAAGCAATTCTTCCTTTCTGTTTTCCTCGATATGGAAAAAGCATACGACACCACGTGGCGGTTCGGAATACTGAGAGACCTCTCCCACTTTGGTATACGTGGTAATATGTTAAATGTGATTGAAAGTTATCTGCTGAATCGCACATTCCGTGTTCGAGTTGGCTATGCATTATCACGACCTATCGTGCAGGAAACCGGAGTGCCACAGGGTGGGGTGCTCAGTTGCACTCTCTTTATTATAAAAATGAATTCCTTGCGTCTATGCATCCCACGCAACGTGTTTTATTCAACGTACGTCGATGATGTACAGATTGGATTTAAATCGTGCAACCTTGCAATCTGTGAGCGGCAAGTTCAGCTTAGTCTGAACAAGGTGGCTAAATGGGCATACGAGAATGGGTTCTGCCTAAATCCGCAAAAGAGCACCTGCGTCCTTTTTTTCTAGAAAGAGAGGACTGCACCCCGAGCCCGACATTGACCTGCAAGGACAGCGTCTAACTGTAAAAACGGAACATAAATTCTTAGGCATAATTCTTGACACAAAGCTAACATTCATACCACACCTAAAACATCTAAAAAACAAGTGCATGAAAACTATGCATACCGTATTTATTCGAATCTAGGCCGATAGTTTTTTTCAAATAATCACATACGAAACTCTAGGGTCGGCTTAGATTCGAGGATTTTAAAGAACGCGCCAGTTTTTAACTGAAACTGATAAATATGGTGCATAGTTAGCGCCATCTAGAAAAGTCAGTATCGCAGCCGCGCCAGTAGCCAGCTGAAGTACACGAGCGACGTCGCCATTTTGACCTGCGTCGTATCGGTAGTATCGGTATGGTGCAGCATCGGCGCGTGGTGTGGCGTTATCGTAATGGCATTAAATGGGCGATGCCACTATAGTGCCGCTTTCTAAACGAATACTGTATTTACTCGAATCTAACGCGCACTTTCAACACGACCCTAATTCTGCGTCGGCATTTCAAAATGGCCGCCTCGCACGCGCGTCGTGCCTAGCTACCGTAGCATGCGGACAGGGGCGTAGCCAGAAATTTTTTTCGGGGGGGGTTCATCGGCCCGACCGGGGGGGGGGGGGGGGCAAGCGTCTGCTTTCCTCTACGTGAAGTGATCGATAATAAATATCGGTAGTTTAAGCAGACTCTGTGCATGTATATCCAAGACATGGGACCCCCCCCCCCCCCCCTCACGTGTGTATGTGCTTGTGAAGAAATTAAGCAAAAAGGAATGTAAGCTCAGTAAAATACAGTAAGTACGACAGGTACAGTGGGCGTTTGGAGCAACCGTCTCTCATCGCGCCACTGAATGGACCAGTCTTCGAAAACGCATCATTGAGACGACCCGCCCGATCGGAGAAGACATCATTAATTGTTAATCTCCGTTAAGCGTAGATGGCGTCGTCCTCGTCGGGGCGAAGTGCGTTTCACAGGTCAAGGACGGCTATACATGTGAAAATGCACGTGTTACCAGGCTATAGACGTTTTCACGAGGGCGCTTCCGATGGTCTGGCGTGGAGAGTATGTGTCAGTGTTGCCCGTTCGGCCTGGACTGTGAGCTTGCCTTGCGCTTGCATTGCGGAGTGGTAGCTTTCCTTCGATGTTTCCGTTTATTTTTGTCACGAATGACTTACGCTCGTAAATAATGGCATATATACTCATCAAAAGGCTACAGGCCAGCACTGTGCAGTTTATGGGTGCACAAACAACCAGCGGAAAATAACGATTTTGGGGACTAAGTGTGTCCACAACACAGCACTCCGCGAGACCACTGCCGCGATGTGGTATGTTCACGCTTCGCCGGTTTCCTGCATCACCTGAGGACTTGGCATTTCAGTCTAATGTGAACCAATGCACACATCAGTAAAATAACGCATTTTGGTAAACTCTTTTCGGCACATTTCCCAATAGGTTGCGAGAATTGTCAGCTCTTCGATGCAATATCTTCTCGTATGCAGTGGCAGAGGCTACATTTGTTATTCTTTCAAACACGACTTCATTCCAGTGCCTAATGCGGGGGTCACACGGCGCACTTTTGATCGTGATCGAGCCCGATATGGGCCAAATTTCTTCGTCGCGATTGGCTTCTTTGCTCAATCTGCGAAAGGGAGCCAATCGCGGTCGAACAGTCTCGATCGCTATCAAAAGTGGCCGTGTGACACCGGTATAAGACAAATTGGAGCACTCTGCGAGAGAACTAGTCGGCAAATACACTTCGCAACGATCTGGAAAAATTGTGTCCTATGGAAGATGTATGCAGACCCTGTGTCCACCAAAACATGGCCTCTGCGTTCACACGCACCCTGCGCGGCCTTGCCCATAAAGGTAATTAACTTCAACAGTGTTGTGCTGCATCGAGCTCACCCATCTTTGAGCGTTGTGCATGTGCTTGGGCAGCAAGAGTATGCAAAAACGAACGTGTCAACCTCATCAGCGCGGCCTAGCGCCACTGCTAGAGTTCGAGAACCGTAATGCGCTAACTGTGTGTGGCGCAGAAACGCGCTAAATGAGCCCGCGCAAGTAAGAACGTAAAAAACGGTATTCGCATCGGTACGCGGACAATAGCATCATGCTTGCAAGAATAACAGTAACGAAAAAAAAATTATTCGCGCAGTCGATCAAGTGAACTACTTACGTGCGTGCAGTGACCGCTTCGCTGACCACTAAGCGCTTTTCACTCACGGTCAGTAGCGGTTTACAGTCATATGCATATGTATTTATTCGACAATTGTTAAAACTCGACATTACTTTGAACATAGCACAGTGAGACGGTGCAAGGGAAACAAGGGAAAGAGCAGATATGGCCCTAACGCTGCAACATTATTGGCTTATTTCGCTTCAGAGATAGCGCACACGAAGAATTCTTGCCGTACGCGATATCTTCAATACAAACTTCGCGCACGATCTACGTTAAGGTACACCGTGAGCGAAGCTTGTTCCAAATTCAGACATTCGAAAGAAAAGCCATTCCAGCTAGGTAAACAAACGTAAAAATTAGGTAAACAAATATATCTTTATAACAAGTCCTGTTATAATCCCTATTGGGATTGACAGTATGTATAAATAAATAAATACTAAAAATAAAAATCTAGCACCTGGGCTGTATCACTTGCGCTGGCATCTGTGATCACTGTCGCGCGTCGGTTCGCTGCAGGTACCGCGCTGCTCGATCACCGAGCTTATGCTTTGACATTTGGTTATAAGCACCCTGCACCGCACCAGATCCAATAAATTTTGCATGATTGAGCTCTTCAGTTGCGTCGGAAGTGTATGGAGTAACCACCGCATATCTACCAACCAGTGACACGCTTCGTCGGGCCGCCGGCGCCTGGTTCTAAGCATTGCCCGACAGCTACGTACGCGCCTGCTTTCGCTAAATGAGGCAACCCTCAACCGCGAAACGTAATGGTGATCAGATTCAATCAACGATACGGTCACATGTGCCCAGCAATAACAATGAAATATACCGCTGATTAGCACGCCAGGTCTCGACGAAGCAGAGGTGGCTGCCGCCGCTACCGACGACGAAACACCACATCCACTGGCTGGGCTTGCTGTTGCCATGGCACACTACACTGAGCGCTCATGCGAACACGTGAAACATGTAACAAGTCAAGCGGCACAAGACAAGCGAAGCAGAAGAAAACAATCGAAATAATGCGCGGCGAAGATCACACAACCGATATGCGGCCGGCCTGCTCTCGCAAGGCGCACAGTCCAAAATGGCGGCATAACATGTTCTGACGGTAGACGTCGCCCGTGTCGGCCAATGGCGCTGCTCCAACGTCGGTTTGTGAAAAGGTCTATACCTACTCCCATAGCAATAACTTGTTCGCTGCGTCTTTGCGCTAGAAAACTTAAATACGCGCAAAAACGAGTAATGCTTTTTTTTTTACGAAGCTTTCGTCGCCTTGCATTTCCTGCGGCAAGTGCATGGGCCGCTGTGTCTTCCGCTGTGTGCGAGCGTGCAGCCGTCATTTGCCTTTACGTCAACAGATTCAAAATTGTACAGAATATTTCACCGCACTGCATAGTTATGGCATGTGTACGCATTTTAAGTAGTGCATGCGATTCATTTCTGCTTCACTTAGGCCGGTGCAAACAGGAAGCGGCCTTGTACCTCACAGAATCTCGACTGATTGGTGTACTAGTGATGCAGGAATTAACTCCGGTCTTGTTCAGTGCATAGTGCACATAATCAATTTCTCAGGATGCGTGAACTCCGACGAGAACTGTCAGAGCCTGCAACAAGAGTTTACTTACGCTGTACTGCGCACAGCAGTAACCCATGCTTGTCGGCTGTCTGTTTCGTGCATTCTGTTGCGTGTCGGTGGAATTTCACTGCTGGCATCAACCCTTTCGTGTGTACATTGCTGGTTTGGGATTCCACAACACAACAGCAACTACCAGCCTTTCGTAATTGCTGGTTTGGGATTCAGCAACACAACAGTAACTACCAGCCTTCCGTAGGGGCGCAATCGCAAACGAGAGACGTTTTGCGCTGCAGACTATGGCTACGTTCACACTTGGGAAGCGTCAAGCGGGTGGAGAGGCCAAAGCGGCCGGAAAGGCCAAAGCGGCTGGAAAATCTTTTCCGCGCATGTCCAAGTTCACATTTGTTTTGCTGCCACCGCGGCCGCCGCTGCCGCTTTCGTCCACATCCATCTAGTCTCCGTACGTTTGTCGGCGTGGTGGCGCTCATTATCGCATTATTTCGAGCGGTATGTTCATTCACTGACCCACCCGTCATCAAAAGTGATCATCTTGCGCAATTTCGCGTGTCATCTGCGACCTTCGATAAGTTCCTCGTTGGCGTTCCGTAATTCTCCTCACACGGGCGCGGTAGCGCTGTGTCACAGGTTGCTGCCTAGGCGTGATTATATTTCTTTAATAGCTTTTATTTACAAGTTGTAATAACATTTCATCATTTCGTATTATTTTCGGCGCCTCCAGGACACGAAAGCGGCAACGGGAACACCAAAGCTAAAACCCGGGCTGGCCCTTGTGTTGAGGCTCGCCGAAGCCTGCGCGTCCTACGTGAGACCTACGCTCCCAATCTATCGTCGCGACGAGAAAAGTACCCCGCGACTTCTGCAACATACCGCGCACGTGCGAGGAGAATTATGGAGCGCCAACGAGGAATCTGCCTAACTATTGTCTGTCATGGAAGTGGAAGAAGAAATGGCTTTTATACTTCTACCTACTTGTTTTCTAGAAATGGACAATGAATAAACGGAAGACAAGAAAACCTCGGAAACGGCAGTGGTGGGTTCGCCTGGCTTTGCTAAAGTGTAAGAAGTTGGGTCACGCCAAGGCTTCGTTGCCGCACCTCCTGTCGCGCGACGTTGAATTCTATCGCGACTATTGCTGACATTACGTTTTAGAACTTCTCTTGTCGTAGAGCAAGGAGTGGTTCTTGATCGCGTCGATCAGCATTGCAGCCTACACTTTTGGTGCCATGTTCAATGTTACGACCGGAAGTTTACATGCTAGTGTAGCTTCCGGTCGAGCAGAACGACTTTCCGCCACGTTTCCGTATGTCGAAAAAATCGGTCCGAGACCAATTTGGCTCGCCGCCTGTTTTTCTGCCTGTTTTGCCGCCTAGGCGGGCGGATTTTTGCAAGATTTTGCCGCTTCCGCCAGCTTCGAGACCAAGTCCCTACGCAAACGCGGCCTAACCGGCACCTGAAGGGAAGCGGCGGAAATGTATACCGGAAATTTCGACCACCTGGGGACTTTAACGTGCACCTAAATCTAAGTAAACGGGCCTCGAGCATTTTCGCCTTCATCTAAAATGCGGCTGCCGCATTTGTTGCTTCATTTGTTGCTTCATTTGTTACGCATTTGTTGCGCATTTGTTGTTTCAGAATGCGGCCGCCACATTCGCGCCCAAAACCTCACAGATTGTCAAGGCCTTGACAAACACCGTGACAGTTTTTTTCCATATGCAGACATGATTCGCTGTAAATGAGCAACCCAAACGGAAGCGCCCAGGAATGAAAGTGTGAAAGTAGCACCGGTTTCTTGAAATATGTCAGCGCGAAGCGACGAGAGCAAAGGGTGGGTTAGTGGGGGGGGGGGGGGGGTGCAAAACATTTCGGGGGGGGTTTGAACCCCCCCAACCCCCCCCTTGGCTACGCCACTGCATGCGGAAGCTTCCTCGGTGTGCTGCAGTACACGTGCTTAGGCAATAGTCTACCGTCTGTCTTCACGTTCTCAGCGTCTGCTCTATCTATCAGCATGAAGTACCGAGTTCATCATGATGACGCATTTAAAAGGAGACGGACGGAAATCTGTGCGGAGACGGACGGAAATCGGGCCGCATCACGGGCGTTCGGAGAATCCGAAACTTGCGAGCGGGACTGGCGCAAACAGAAGGAGAGGATTTTCGCCAGCAAAGCAATGCGGAACGGTTTCAGTGGACCGAAGCAGGACGTAATCTGCGACGATCCACTCCGGCGATACTATCAGGCTTGGCCGTATCTTGAAAGCAATCTGTGACTGGTAAAGTAATCTGCCGCGTTGAAGCGAGAGGCATGCTAGCACGAAGGCGCGCTTCGTCTCCAGCGTTTTGACAGTTCGTTTCCGCGGTCAACGAGCGAGGTGTGTTCATGTTTGCTTGAGCGCGCGTGACACCGTGCTTGTTAATAGCGGTCTACTAATTTGCTACCGCATTCGATGCATCGCCTTTCGGGCGAAACTGCGACTTTTTTTATTCATCGCAACATCAGTGCATCGGGAGGAAATCTATTTTTCCAAATTTTTCCTCACGGAAAACGGGTGCGCGTTACTATCGAGGAAGCGTGAGAATCGAGTAAATATGGTAGTTGAGCTAGCCGTAGAGGCATCGTCAAACGTTCAAACCGGGCGGAACTTCGGCATCGGTCTGTCGTTGGAGGGATGGTTTTTGCGTGCGCCGCAACGTGCGCTCCTTCCAAAAATGCAGCATCTCTAATGCGCTGGATGGTACTGAATATAGCGCACTATTTTGAAGATGTCAGCAGTAAGGAAGATAGCGACAAGGCTAGCAGCGATAGTGACATAGAATGAGCTCGGCATGTTCAAATTTAATAAATGCTGTTTCATTTTGCGAATGCTGTCCTCGCTTTTTCGTTCGGCCTACATTCGAGGTAAGTTTTTTTTTTTTTTTCCGGACTTCGAACTTTTGGGGGGTCGGCTTAGAATCGGAGTTGGCCTAGATTCGAGTAAATACGGTATTTTAAGTGTTGTCACGCACTACATGGGGTAGTGACAAAGTCTGTTAAATTTGTATAAAAGCCTCATACGAACATGCTTAGATTACGGGGCCATAATTTATCAGTCAGCCACCCCAACCGCGTTGAAGATGATGGACCCCGTCCACCATCTAGGTATTTGCCTCTACAGGTGCCTTTAGGACAAGCCCTGTAGAAAGCCTTTACGTGGAATCCAATGAGTGGTCACTCCACTTGCAGAGGACTTACACAGCTTTCATGTATTTCCTCAGAGTGAACGCTGACAGTCAACATCCCACATATTCCACCGTAAATGATTTGTCCAGCTGCCACGTGTTTCATAACCGGCCTGCAGTAAGACGGCCCTTCTCGTTGCGTGTGAGAAGTTTGGCTGAGGAAATGGATGTCCCAGTCCTTGAACATCGTCTAATGACACCCACTCTGCAGGTCTCACCGTGGCAGTGGCAGATTGTAGACTGTGATTTGTCCATTTTGCATGTTACGAAGCACGCCCCAGTTACACACATTCGAATGCACTTCCTTGAACGGCAGCATAAATACTCCTGTCCGGAATTTTACACCGATGCATCAAAGTCTCACGCTGGCGTCTCTTATGCAGCGGTTGGCCCATCATTTTCAGATGCCGACGCCCTGCACCCACAAATGAGCATTTTTACAGCAGAGGCTTATGCAATACTGTCGGCTCTTAAACACATCAAGGACTTGAAAATGCCAAAAGTAAAAGCTTTAAAATCTATTCAAAGGCACAAAAATCCAGTAATAGTATCACTTTATTCATTCATATGTAGTATTTATGCATCTGGGCAGCATGTTGTGGTGTGCTGGGTGCCAGGACACCGAGACAAAATCCGGTATAGCATCAAGATGTGCAGGAAAACAGGGCGCTAGTCTCATCACGTCATGACACAAATGGTGAAAAGCGCGCCTGATGGGCTTCTCCGGATGCACGGCACCAATAGTTGTGGCAGTAAAATAAAATGGGCCTGGCCTAATAAAGAGCGTGCAAGCAATAACTTTGTTCGTTTACCCTCGTCAATTTAAAAAAAAAGTCGTTTGTCTGCTGAGAAGCTTGCATCTGTTTATGCAAATTGGTTAAGCAGGCTGTTCACAAGCTGTAGACAGAACAAGGCGGAAAATGATCAAGTTAGTGAAGCGCGTTTTCCCGCGACGCCACCTCGGGCGCTCGGCCGCCTGCGTTTAGCGCCGTGTATTCCACTGCAAAGCCAGATCGGCGCGCGCCAGCGCTGTATCAGACGACGCGAATCACCTCCCCTAGGCCCCTGTGCGCCTGCGCCGATTTGCTTCGATGCGCGGCCGCGGCGGAGGGACCGGCGCTGCGCGGAGCGCGGCCACGCGGAGCCGTGTTCACCCCAAGAGTGGACGACCCTGTACATGTCTGGATACATGGCGTGCATGAGTCTTGGGTTTATGGAAGAACCAGTTTGTAATTGCCTGTAGTGTACTGCTTGCGCCCTGTCTAACCTAGCGTGAGGGAATGGGTATACGCGTCTCTGTAACTGGTAGTGTGTCGTGATGTCGTGGAACCTGGTCAAACGATCCTCCCACGCCCAGACGTTTGCAGTACCCCGCGGGGGCTCTTCCTCCGATGATGCTCGGTGAGTGAGGCCTCGAGCAACGCGGTGAGCCGCTTCGTTGGGGGTGCTCAGTCCAGTGTGTGCCGGGATCCAAAGCAAGTGCCTTCGGTTATCGACGTCGGCCTCTCCCTGGTGTATGGGATGTAGCTTGAGTATGTGATACGCCTCTTGTGATATGCGCCCATTTGAAAAATTGCGAATTGCCGTTTGTGAATCGCAGATCACGTATGTAGCCTTGGTTTGTGTAAGGGCCAGTGCTATGGCCGCTTCCTCTGCCGCTTCGGCATATGTCGTGTTCACGGTGACGCTCGTGAGGTGGTTACCTCGGTGGCCAGTAACTGCCGCCACGAAACTCTTCCTGTCTCGATAACGGGCTGCGTCGGTGAAGACTGCCTCCTTGTCGTTGGAGTAACTTTTGTTCATGTGTTGTGCCCTGGCTTTACGTCTCCCCGTGTGGTGTTGGGGGTGCATGTTGCGAGGCAATGGGGGTACGTATAGTTGCTCGCGCATGGTTCTTGGCATTTCCACTTTGATGCCGTGCTGCGTGTGGTATGTAATGCCGAGCTTTTCGAGCACGTGCCTGCCCGAGCGGGTCTTGGATAGGCGCTCGAGTTGGGACACTTGTTGCGCCTCCACGAGTTCCTCGAGCGTGTTGTGCAAGCCTAGTTCTAGGAGCTTGGTGGTGCTCACTACGGGCGCAAGTCCCAACGCACATTTGTACGTCTTGCGTATGAGGGCGTTGAGCTTGTTTCTTTCTGCAACCGTCCAGTTGTGAAACGCTGCCGTGTACGTTATTTGAGAAATAACGAAGGCTTGTATAAGTCGTATGACGTTGCCTTCGCGCATGCCCGCGTGTTTGTTGGTGATGCGTCGGATGAGCTGCATCGTGCTGGTGGCCTTTGCTGTTATCTTGCGTAGTGCTTCGCCATTGCCGCCCTTGCGTTCAATCATCATTCTAAGTACCCGAATCTTGTCTACCATCGGGATGGGTAGGCCGTTTGATGCCGTTAATTGGATCTCTTCCTTTTCCGGGGGGGGGGGGGGGGGTGTAGCCTTTAGGTGGGCGCCCGTTTCTGACCGGTCTATATAGCAGCACTTCGGATTTTTCCGCCGTGCAGGTGAGTCCCGTGCCCACCCGGTAGTTTTCCACGCACTGTATGGCCTGCTGTAAATGTTGCTCGATCGCCCCGTCGCTGCCCGTTGTGGTCCAGATCGTAATATCATCCGCGTATAGCGTGTGGTGCAGTCCTTCGATTTGCAACAATCGGTCGGGTAACCCCAGCAGGACTAGGTTGAAGAGCATCGGCGAGATGACCGAGCCCTGCGGGGTGCCCGAGCTCCCGATGTTGATTTGATCTGAGTCGAGTGGTCCCACTCGCATGCGAGCTGTTCTTCCCGTGAGGAAGTCTCGAATGTAGTTGTACGTTCGCAGTCCGAGATTTAGCTTGTCTATTTGTCGTAATATGGCATCGTGGCGAACGCTATCGAAGGCCTTCTTCAGGTCCAGCCCGAGAATGGCTCTCGTCGAGCGCCCCGGACTGTCTATGAGTTGGTGTTTTAGTTGCAGAAGGGCGTCTTGCGTGGAGAGATGTCTTCTGAACCCAATCTTGGTGTGTGGAAATAATGCGTTGTCCTCGAGGTAATCCGTGAGTCTATTGAGAAACGCGTGCTCCATCAACTTGCCCACGCAGGACGTGAGGGAGATGGGGCGCAGGTTCTCTAGCTGTAATTTCTTGTCGGGTTCTGGTATCAGTATTGTAGCGGCAATGCGCGGAGGCTAGAAGAAGACAAAGAGGTGGCGTGGAGCGCGTGCTTGAACTGGGATGTTGATCGTACCGGACTGGTTTTCGCCTTTGGCTGCTCCCTTCATGTGTTCTCATCTATCATCACCTGTAAATAAACCCATACTTTCGTAACAATATGATCTTTGCTTCTTTCCGTTGCTGTGGTAGCTTGCCGTGCGCCCAACACTCGTTAATGTATTTTGTCAGTTTCTCAATTGATCCGTAATCGAGATTACGTAGTGCCCTATTGGATATTCGATTGGGGCCAGGGGCCGACTTGGTATTGAGTTTGACGAGGGCCACCTGGATTTCGGCAACGGAGAATTCCGCGTCCAGGGTGGCGTTGCTTTCTGCCGTGTAGTCCGGATGTATTAGCGGTGGCGTTTGAGATATGTAAAGGCATCCCGTAAGAATTGTTGTTCCGTTCCCCCGTAAGCGTGTATGACTTTGTATATGCCTTGCATGTGTGTGGTCTTAGTGTTGGCGGGATCTATCAGGTACCGCAGCATCTGCCACGTGCCACGCGTGGTGAGTTGACTGTCCATCTCCGCGCATTTCTCTTCCCATTGTTGTCGTTGCAGGGTGAGCGCGTGCTTTTCTATTTCTTTGTTGAGCTGCGCTATCCGTTTACGCAGTCTCCTATTGTGTCTCTGTTGTTTCCATCGGCGCTGCAGGTGGGTCTTGGCTTCCCACATGTGCAGTAACCGGGAGTCTATTGTATCGAGCAAAGCTTTTGACGGGATCGCTTGCGTCACGCGCTCGATGTCCCGCCGCAGTTGGTCGGTCCATTGGTCTATGTCTTTGATGTCTGCCACCTGTTGCTTGTCACGATGTTTGCGTAGTTGATTCCAGTTGGTGATCTTCATTTGGCGACCGGCATTGTGTTCCTGCGGGCCATCTTCTGCCGTTATCCAAATGATGTAGTGATCGCTTCCCAGGTCTTGCATGGTGTTTGTCCAAGTGACTTGGCGAGTGTTGCACGTAAAAGTAAGGTCCGGCGTCGTGTCGGTGCTGACGCTGTTGCCCTGCCTTGTTGGTGCCGCAGGGTCGGTGTCGAGTTCGAGGTCCGGCGTATTGCACCGTTGCCCACAGATGCGTGCCTTTGGGCTGATCATGCTTGTAACCCCACGCCGTGTGCACCGCGTTAAAGTCCCCCCAATGAAAAGCTGTTGCCCTTGGGCGATGTCGATTGCCCGTTTAAAGAGAACATGGAAGCGGTGCTGGCGGCACCTGGGACTGCTGTAGATGTTGAGTACGAAGATGCTGTTGCGCATCTTGCGTGGTGGAATTAGTTCTATTAGGACGTTTTCAATGTCTCTGACTTTAGTGTCGTGTTCGATAGCTGTGTGCGCTCGCTTGACCAGCGTGGTGACGTTTAGTTTCTCCGCCTTGCTTGGTATAGACTGGTACCCCGTGAGTTTGGCGGGGCCGTTCGTTTCTTGCAATATGATGACGTCTGGGCGTTCGGGGATCGTTTTCAGGTATTGTTGTAAGTGCGCTCGTTTGTTTTGGTAACTTCTGCAGTTCCACTGTCATATTGTGTGTTTTTGTTTAGGTGGGTGTCGGGCCATGTTTATATGTTGTTACATGTGTTGCGCCGCTTCCCTACGCGACGGTACGATCGTGCTGTTCGTGGCTTCTAATCTGGACAGTCGGAGGTGAACGCTCTCCAAGCTCTGCTGGATGGTACGCGTGATGGACGCGATGATGGTTTCCTCGAGATTGCTTAAGCGAGCCTCGAGTGCATCTATTCGCGCGTCGCGTATCGCCGCGCGCGTGCGCTTGCGTCGTGTTGCTTCTGTAAGGGCGGGAGTGGGTCTGCGTTTAGTATCGGGGAATTCGACCTCGTCGTCCTCTATGGGTTCTTCTTGTGTTTCCTGCGTGGTCTCTGTGGGAGTGGGTCTGCGTTTAGTGTCGGGGCATACGACCTCGTCGTCCTCTATGAGTTCTTCTTGTGTTTCCTGCATGGCCTCTGTATCAGTACCGCTTTTCACGGCATGCTGGAGTTGTTCTATGAGTTCGTCTTTTGCGCGAATCTGTGTCTGCATGCGTTCTATTTGCTTCTGCAGCGCTTGTATCGCCTGTGTTAATTTAGCTATCTCCGTCTCTGTCTTAGCCGGTGTTTTGTCGCCAGCCTTCGCGGTTGGTGCTCGTTTTCCGGTGACCGCATCTGCCCAGCTCACCTTCTCGGTGGTCTCGGTGTCTCGCGTTGCGGTCCTTCTGGGTGTGCGACTGCGCAACCGGCGTTGCTTCCGGGAGTCCGGGGTACGGCTCCGGGAGTCCGGGGTACGGCTCCGGGAGTCCGGGGTGCGGCTCCGGGACCGGGAGCGGCCTCGGCTGCGGGTCCTGGATCTCGAGCGGGACTTGCCGGCGGAGCTGGTGGCTTTGGCGGCCTCTTCCGCCTATTCGGCGGCCCTGTGTCGTTCCCATTGCCTCTTTGTCACGACGTAGGGGGTCTTGCATCGTGCGCGGCAGTTGCGATCCGCCGTCATGTGTGTTCCCCCGCACAGCTTGCAACGGGGGGAGCACTGGTGGTCGGGGCCTGGGTTAATGGCGTCGCAACCACGGCACACTTTGTCCTGAGGATTGGGGCACACGTCCATGCGGTGACCGAGTCTTCCGCAGCAGTGACACATGTCGATTTGCTTACGATACAGGGCGCAGGGAAGGAGGGCGCCACCATACCTGACATAGGAAGGTACTCGCGGTCGTTCAAAGGTCACACTGAGAAGAAATGAAAAATGAGATATTATAGCATGAGCTACTCGTCGTAAGCAAACACGTTTTAATGGGTTAAAATCAGGTAAATGTAGCAGTCATAGTGACATGCACGTTGCATCACTGCAGGTATGGTTTTCCTATGTGCTATGTTTATGCGTTTATGCTTTTATTAGTCAGGTGCTATTTATGCTTTTTTATTGGTCCCTCAATCTGCAAAGTCTAGATCCGCGCATGAAAAACACGCAATGGGCTGGTCTGAGCTCCTTCGGCTGGCACTGCAGCGTTGCCCTTGAGAAATAAATTGTCGTCTAGGAAATAAGCTCTTTGAATAAGTTTGTGTGAATGAAGACGTCGTAAAAATGTATTTGAAATGACCGTCATAAGTATACAAGCACAGGGAACGACAGTGAACAAACGGAAACACTGCAGAATGCACCCGGACAGCGCCCGAACGGCAGCAGACGACAAGCGCGAGTCCGTGCCCTGACGTCACGCGAGCAGCGCTCGCTGCGCCCCTGTAGGTCGTTCTCGGGGCTAATAGCAAGTGATACGGGCATTCGGCGTTGTGGTGTTTACGTGGGCTCTTGTAGGACGCCTTGGTCCCAGCGTGCAAGAATAATATTGTTCGAGAATACCGGGCGATGCTGCGTGAACCAGGTGAACCTGAACGTGTACATGTTACACGGGGCGGAGCAGGTGCCTTTAATGTGGCGCTACCACTTTATTAGCAATACGATTCAAGTTGAGAATGCCATGAAAAAACTACAATGCAGGCAGATCTAATGAAAAAAATTGCGTGTTTTTTTGGGTCTGTCTGCGGGAGGAAGGAGTGCGCCACGTTGCTTGATTGTCTGTGCGTGTGTGTGAGCGCGTGTGTTTTTACTATGTTTGTGTATGTCGGTTCTTTTTCGTTGAAGCTTATGCATAAAGGCTCTGATATGTGTGTCCGTGTGCATGAAGTTTGGTTGCAGCAGCACTTGCATGCACTTGCTTATGGGGTTTTGACATCGGTCAGCGCGCAGGTAGGCACGGACGCGCCACTAATTCCAAGGCGACGCGAAGCATCAAGCACGGGGATTGCAAGCAAGTTGCGGAAGCGAGAACAATCGTTGCCTCTCGATCGTCACTCCAATACACCTTTGGCAGGTTTTGTGGACACTGACCCCACCGGAATGCGGTGGGTCCATTCCCGCTAGCGTATCTGCATGTTCACCCTCTCCCGGCGAGGAGGAGACCATTCAGTGACCCTAATAGTAGTATGGTCAATGCACACGATGCATAGATTGAACGTCGGTTAGGCAGTCAAATTTGTTGTACATGTCTTTCAGCGCGTTCACTTGCTGACTCCCGTCGTCGACGATTTAGGAAGACTCCAGCTCCATCCAACTTTGAAATACGGGATGATCTACGGACTTCTCACAATGTCACATTTTGAGTAAAATCTGTATGCAAAAGTTTGCAGGTTGGCTGCTATGCTAGGCTGTGTTTTCTTTTGAGGAACTCTCGTTAATGGATTACATTCATTGATTTAAATGTGGTTCCCCCCAGGATAAGGAGAGCGACACTTTATATGGTTCACTCGAGTAATTAAATTATTGTTATAGTTGACTACGCATCGTTCTGTCATTCAGTGTAGTCCGAGCTTGCTTTTATCAGTGCACCTCGCGTTGTTTTTGTGCGTGTTTGTGCGTGTTTGGGAGTGTAACTATAGACGCGACCTGTTTCTGCATTTCTCTTTTAGTGCTGCTTTCATAGCTCTCCTTGCCTTCGACAGGGGTCCTATGCGAAGTAAGCACTCGTTTCATCGTCGGTCGGCGTTTGACGACATCGTCAATCGTTTCGTCGTAGTTCGGCTTGACGACATCGTCAAGCCGAACCCGGTTTTAAACGGCATGAAGAAACCTTACTGTGCCACCTGCGATTAGGAGTTTCTTTTACGAACTCCTATTCATTCCTAATTGGAATGGCGGACAGTGCCAACTGCAGCACATTTGGTGTTGAGGAAACCACCAGACATCTCTTATGTGACTGCCCTAGATACGAAGAAGAGAGGATTGCCCTTCGGACTGCTTTGGGGCACTTAGACGACAGGCCTTTTACGGAGGAGAAGATCTTGGGCCCGTGGCCTCGTGCGTCTTCTATGTACAAGGCTACAAAGGCGCTGCTGCACTTTTTGAAGTGCACAAGCCTGCATGACCGCCTGTGACGAAACTCAGCGATGAACTCTTGACTGTAAATGTGCAAGGTGTGAACTGTGAACTTCTATCTTCCTTCTCCTCTTTCAATCCCTTCTCTCCCGTCCCCAGTGCAGGGTAGCCTACAGGGCTGAGCCTGGTTAACCTCCCTGCCTTTCCCCTTATGACTTTTCTCTCTCTCCTCTCTTCCGCAATTAGTATCGAAATAAAGACAGTCGCTTTGTAATATGGTTGTGGCGGTGGTGATGATGGCGATGCTGCAAGATGCGCGGTTAGCATGGCAGACCTGGCCGGCAATAACGCCGCCTGAGCGCCTCTTTCTGCGCCAAGTATGCCTAAATGTGTCCATCAGACCTGTGTCCCGCCGAAATGAATGTGTGACACTTCCAGTGCCATTCTTTTGACGGTGATGCGGTGAACGGGCGAGCGAGGTTGCGCTTGTCGGAGCGCCGTAATTTAAGACGCCGTAATAGCGCCGCCGTAATTTAAGTGCGCCGCCACTTCGGTTGCACCCTTATCTTACCGTAAGAGCCTTTTGGCTAAGAAATTGCGTACGAACTGCGCAGCTTAGTGAATTCCACGTACACAAGGTGATATGTAGCGGGTCATGCGTCGTGCCTATCTTTAGTATCGGAGAGGAACAGAAGGTTCAAACCCAGCCAGAAGGTTCAAATGTCTGGGCGGTGTGGATATGTTGTTAGTTATCTTGCGATATTGGAAAAAACCTGATGTGGACTTGATGCGGATGTTTCATTGGTGCCTTATTGTTACGGGGAGATTTACAGAAAAGGGGGTTTATGTCGCCGTCACAAATGGTGGAATCTGAGGTCAGTGTGACATACGTCGCGGCGGCTGGTCGAAGGCGAACAAACTCAGCGACACATAAACGCGTCTGTGGCTCGGTGGGGAGGTCGGGCACAAAAGGAAGTTCCAACTGGAGAAGGCCAGAAGAGCAGTCGATGAGGGCAGAATGGGTACTCAGGAAGTTGTGGCCGAGGATGACTTCATGTGGACACTGCTGCAGAACGGCGAATAGAACTGAGGTCTGGTGGCTGGCGAAGCTCACACGCGCAGTGCACATACCAACGACGCAAGATGTACCGCCGTCGGCTACAAGAACGACAGGCGACGCCATGGGCCTCAGAACCTTGCGGAGACGACGAGAAAGGCGAGCGCTTATAACCGATAATTGCGCCCCCGTGTCTATGAGCGCCGAAACAGGCACGCCGTCCACTTCTATATCCAAAAGGGTTTGTCGGGTGGTCAGGGTCAACAGAGGATTTTCGGGTCGGTTGTTCAATGCAGCATCACCTCCGGGAGCAGCACCGGTCAGTTTTCCGAAGAGGGACGGCGAGGGTATGGCGACGGTGAGTGACGGGCAATCTGTGAGCGAGAACGCCGGTTCTGTGGGGACGGCGAGCGGCGGTCGCAGCGTGGAGTCGGAGCAGCAACATGACAGTGCGGCAGGTCATTGCAGGCATGAAAAGGCGAGGACCGGCTGTCTTCCGGGCGGTAAGCGTACGCGGGACTAGGAGACGAAATCTGACGATAGCGACAATGACGGGAAATATGACCTACTCCATTGCAATTAAAGCATATTGGCTTGTCGTCATGTGTGCGCCACTGGTTTGGGTCGTGCTATCGGAGGTAGGTCGATTGTGGCCATGGAGGTCAGAAGAAATTGCCGACCGTAGGGCTACTTACAGAACAGATCGGACGGATGCCTGCGTTCGCCAGCTCTTCGCGTACGACAGCTTGAATCAGAGAATCTCACGCCGGACAAGACGCAGCAAGTTTTCGGCACCAGGCGGCTGGACGTCTTCACACGATGAGCTAGCGGTGGTATTAGGGAGCCGAAAGACTTGTTGTGAGACACGACAGCTCTTTGCTTCTTCAAAGCGTCGGCACTCTCTTATAATGTCGTCGACCGTCGAGCAGTCCTTGTATACCAGTAAATTGAAGGCGTCGTCTGCGATACCTTAAAGAATGTGGCTGACCTCGTCAGCTTCGAGCATCTTGTCATCGACCTGCCGACAGAGTGCTAATACAACTTGAATGTACACAACGTACGGTTCAGTAGACGTTTGGGCCCGGCACGAAAGTTCCTTCTTGGCGGCTCGCTGGCGGCCAACTGGCTCCCAAAGAGTTCCTGCAGTTTTTGCTTGCAAGTGTCCCCACTGGTAAATTCCTTCTCGGGTGTTCGGAACCAAACACGGGCCGTTCCCTTGAGGTAATAAATTATGTTAGCCAGCATTATAGTCGGATCCCAGTGGTTGCTCTTGCTGGCGCGTTCGTATTCGATTAGCCAGTTTTCAACGTCGATGTTGTCAGTGCCCGAGAAGGTGCCAGGGTCCCGGAGTTTGGTCAAGACAATCGGTGCTGTGGTAGCCGAAGCCGAAGCAGTGGGCCTCCCCGTCGACATGGTCGAAGGGCCCTCGAGATTTCCACTTCGAAGTTCCGTGATGTGCTGGTGATGTACCCCGCATCTCCACCAAGATGTTACGGGGAGATTTACAGAAAAGGGGGTTTATTTACACTATGTACAAGGAGACTAAAAGTTGGCCAGCAACAACAAAGATGGTGAACCACAGTTTCACCTCTTCCTCGTCTCGTCAGCTCTATGCTTCAGCATCTTCTTTGTTCGCTGGCCAACTGGCTCATAACAATATGTTTAGAAAACAGTTTAGATCCGCTGCACATAACGCGCGAATGCCACAAAATTTGTTCGGACATATGCCTTGGCTGTAGAAACGGCAGGCCAACGAGTCATTGCTACATTTCATTCACATCAAGCAGATGCAATGGCGTCTACCCAGGTTCGCTTTAATGAAGGCTCCTGCAAGGCTCGTGTTTCTGTAAATGTTAGATTAATTTGCTAGCAGAACTGTGAGGTTAACAACGCCGGATATTAGAGATCCGTTATGACTACAGTGGCACAAGACTTACTCAGAAGCTTGAAAGAGGCTCACCAGATTGCACCGACCAATTAAACATTGTTGGAGTGAGAGTAGATAAAAATGTATTTTACACACATGATATCTGACACTTGCTTAAAAAAATTGACTGGCCTTCGCGGCCCTGTGAAAATGGACGTTAAGCGAAACTATTGAAAACCGCCAGTACAGCTGCTGGTATGCAATGCTTTATTGATTTACATGAATGGTAGTAATGACAATGTTGGCAGCATGCCACCGCTGGTCGTATTGCCATTTCTTTTTCCCTTGCTGCTCCTCGGGAGTCCCAACTATTCGTTGACTACCTGAGCGGTGCTGCAACAATGAAATTAGTTGCTAGGCTAGTTCCTTTATATATATGAAAGGCTAGTGACGTCAGCCCCCCCCCCCCCCCCCCCCCCCCCGTCGCAAGCTGCCGTCGTCGCGGCAGCTTCCGACGCAGCAATTGTATCCGTAGTACCAAAGAATGTATGCATTTTTCGCTTCAATCGCTGAAGCTTTTTTTAATCGCTGAAGGTTTATTTGTTTTTGTTTTGTTTTTTTTCATGAGAACGGGCCGCTAGACGTCCCACCCATCTAGAGTCTAACTGCTTCGCTGCACAATGACAACAGTGTCACGCTTAATTTGATGCTCTGAGCGTAAAACAAGCTACAAGATTCCGTGAGGCGCACTGTCACCGAACGCTAAGAAAGCGTCCAGATAGAACATAAACAAGGCTATGGACAATGCGAGCAAAATGCAGTTTCGGTGCTTCCGGTCTCTTTGCTAGAAGTTACGTCGAGTAGAGGGCACCATGAAGGCGGCACGGGAATTGGAGGAGCTGGCACGCGATACACTCGAAATTGCGAGTCGCGGCATGCGTACCGTGACACTTCAGAAGGTGATCAGTCAGCCGACAAATTTCTGGGTAGTTTACGCAATACGATCTCGATATTGTTTGTTCAGAGGCGTAAAGCGTGTTTACTTTTTTCGGTGGGATTATAGGAAGTGTAAGAACTATGCTGCGACAGAATAATCAACTGTACAAAACATCTGAATAAAAAGGTATTGCAGCGCACGAAGCATTCAAGAAAGTGTGCTCAACGTGCACCCTATTGTGCACATTATCACCCCCAACTTGTTGACAGCGACTTCGTATGTGCGTCCATTGAGCATAAAAGACACGAAAACAAGACAGAGCTCTGAGAAAACTTGAGAAGGCCGCCGCGGCGAGCGCGCATGCATAGATACTTCGCGTGCCAGTGGGCTCCTCTCAACATGCATGGTGTTCTTTTTTTTTTTCGCTGCTGTACAAATTAGTTTTCGTTTACAGCCATAAGGCGACTCCAGGCACTGGCCGTGTCTGAGGCGCATACTTCCCGAAGGAAGCGCGTGTTTCAGAGGCTGGTACGCAAGTTCCGTGGTCGCGGCGGAAGCAGCAGCCGCCACCGACACGACCAGCGCTGAGGGCACAGGGAGAAGGAACATCGCTGCGAACTCGGGCTCGACAGTCTCGTAAATAACCGCGCGGCCGCCGCGGGCAAGTCAGAAGGCCAAGTGCGCTGCGCTGTCCTGTGTTTATAAACCAGCGTCGAGTTGCTAGTCGTAAATTATCTCCGCTCCCTTCCCTTCGTCGACGCCACCACCGCCAGAAATTCGCCCCTTCCACTTACTTTCTCAGTTCCAACAGAACAGTTTCTTTCTTTTTTTTCTTTTCCTTTTTTTTTTCAACACGTACACTTCGATGCGTTGCCCGGCAACATGAGGAAAATAAAAATATTTTTCACTTTCGTGATGAGTGTTCGCACAGGTTATATATAGCTTTGGGACACGTTGCAAAGTTGGACATTTTAAATTGTGCGGTGCGCTCCTGAAGGGGCATAAACGCATTGATATAAGTACGTGCCATGAGATATTTCTTGAAGTTAGCTTGCTTTCTGGTTGTCTGAAATAGTTGTGATTAAAGTGAAAGAAGCACAGATTTATTTAACATGACTCAAATTTGCAAAATCGATATGGAAACAAGTTCTAATGAAGCTGAGGACACGTATATTGCCTTACTGTCTTCAATGTACGCGTTACCGTATTATTTGTGGTGACACAATTATTTGATATTTTCCACGAATGCATTTAGAACTCACCAGATGACTTCATCAAAAATCTGCAAGTTGGAAGTTGCTTCATGCAAGGGAAGTTTGGCAACCACCTTGAGCTTAAACGAAGCAGCAACAGTTTCGCCAAAGGAGCTGAAATCCTCCAGGAATACGCCACTGAAAAAAAAAAAAAAACACCTGAAGAAGTTCCAATGTAATTTATGCTCAATGGCGCTGGCCAGAGTGAAAATATTGGCTCTGTATAACCTGAGGGACGCATACGGATACTAATGGACCCTTTCGGCCGGCGTCAGTTCACCGTGTGGTGTAAGATAACCTGCCAGTTTAGCTGGTTCGGCCGCTCAGCCTCCCGTTATATCCGTCAAACAGACTGGAGCTAATTTGAGGCGCCTGTCGATACCGGCGGTCAGCGCATGATATATCCATCCAAAATAGAGGACATCCATTGTTTCTACCCTGCGGGACAAAACCTGACAATTTAACGTACCGAGGTACAGGTAATCGGTCGACACCCAATATGAGACCCTTCGTGCAATCCGTCGCCGCACGGAACGGTGATACAGAAGAACAAAGTCACCGTCATATCTTTTGAACAGTCGCCGAGCTCAATGACATGTTCTTCGACATCTGGTCGAAGAAGGACAGTGACTGATCTCTTCCATCGCAAACGTCGGTACGAGACCGCTCTCAGACGAGTTTTAGTCCTTGGCCTAATGGAAACAGCGTAGCCTTGATTACAAGTGCCGCTATAGCCTTTCTACAGGCCATTGGGCTAGACGCACAACGTCGTGGACGTGTATATACACACCTCCTCCTCATATCATCATCATCATCATCATCATCATTTATCAGCCCTTTACAGTCCCCGTCCATTTTACTCTGTGTAGCGTAGCAGGTCAGAGCAAGCTATAGCTCAGGCCGAACTCTATGCCTTTCTGTAAATAAATTTTGTCTCTCTCTCTGTTAATAGTGTTATTTGAGTGAAGGAAGTTATGTTTCAAAATAAATCACGATCACTTTGCAGTGTCATGTGGTGCTGTAGCCTTTTTCATCTCAATTTATGATTCCCCAAGTGAGCCGCCGTTAAGAAATTTGTTCTTATGGTTAGCAGAACTACCGTAAATGCTTTCGCCATCTGCTGAAACCATCAAGAATAAAATAGTTTATTATCGCGATCGCTTGTCCACGTTAGTGACATTTTATGCGCATTGCCTTGAACTCAACCATTTCAACATCAGCAGAGACTACTCGTGCTTCTGATAGGTCATACCCTGATTCTGCATTACACCGAATTTAAATTTGGGACCGTTATATTAGCTTCCTTGTATATTTGTAAAGTTTATGTAGTATGTTTCTTACACCTAGCTGATTGTGAAAGATTTTGATTATTTTTTCTATTTATACTGTTCTTCCATGTAGTGTTCTTATGTGTGTCTGTTTAGCTACTGTTAGGCCGCTGATCTATCGAACATACAGAATGGGCGATGTAGGGCTGCATGATTGTTTTGTATATACTGTCGCAGCGCCGCGATTTGCCCAGGCGTTTTATGAATAGAGAGGCGTCCACTCCCCAGCGCGTCCGGGCAGCAACCGTTTCTGTTTTATTGCGATAGCAATTATATGGACACTTAAACTGGATTTCTGCCGTCGCCGTCGCCATCGTCGTCGCCGTCGCCGTGAGGTTTCGTATAGATAACATCATCACCGCGCGCCGTATGCCCGAGCGGTAGCGTGCGGGGGACGCGCGCTATCACGGAGAGCGAACGCACGGCGGAAAGCAAACGCGACCGGCGCGCGTGGGGGCATGGGAGGGAGGGAGGGAGGCGGGTGACGCTGCGCTCCGGCACCACAGGCCTATCTTGCAACCGGGCGCAAGGGGAACTTCGCACTCAATCTCCCACGCGCAAGCAAGGAAGCGGGACGGCAGCGCCGGAGGGAGCGGGGGGGGGGGGGGGGGGGGGGCGCACTCCTCCTCTGCCAACAACCGCGCTGGTCGCTCGCCGGCCGCACTGTCTCTTATTTCCACACGGCTCTGACCTTTTGCTGTGCGCTGTGCATTCGCCGCTCAGTTTCCGTTGAAGCGATAGACCGCACGTACCTTCGCCCGCTGTGTCGTATATGCGCTTGCTGCCAGCGTTTTGACAGTCGTTCTCTGCGGTCATTCAGTGTGATCTATTTATGTTTGTTTGTGCGCGCTCACACCACGCTTGTTCATTCCGTTAGTAATAGTCGGGCCACATTTTCCAACGCACGCTACACAAGCAATGCTGCCCGGATCGGCAGTGCAGCGCTACAGGTGTGTCCCTTCGCACGCGCTGCCCACGGGAAGCACTTCTCATCAACACCACCGTTTCACACGCGCCTTCTCGTGGTCATCGAGTCTCTCTTCATGTCGGTCTACTTACGCCGCAGCACACCTGCTTACTTAATCAGCTCATGTTTACTACAATTCATATTGCTACCAAAGCCGCTCACCTTACTTCGTGTCACATTGCTGTGTTGCTATCGCATTCATTGCTGCGCCCTTAGGGCGAAACTGTGACATTTTTAAGGGGTCGGACGGCTCGCGTGGTGTCGGGTGACGAGCCGCGGCGTGCACCGGGAGGGGGGGGGGGGGGGGGGGGGAGCGCTGCGGTTGCGGAGAACGGATTCGGAGAACGCGGTCTTGCGTGCACTGGGTTCGCATTCTGCCGATGGTCATAATAGGTCAAGACGGACAAACCTCGAATGGAACGGCTGTACGCGGTGTTGTGGCGACGGCTTCCGAGTCCCCTGTGGGCTAGAGACGGCGCAGAGGTTTATGGCCTAGCATTGTTGACCACGTGTTGCGCGTACGGAGCGGGGGGTCCACTCCCCTACGCGTCCGGGCGGCAACCACGTGTATCTTGTTTTGAGCGCTGAGAAAAGCCCGCGTGGTGTCGAGTGTCAGCTTGCAGTGCGCGCCGTAGAGGCGCAGTGCGCATGCGAGGATAGCGTTCGAAGAATCTCGTCTTGAAAACACCGGGTCCGAATGCCACCAACGGTCATTATTTTTCCATGCGGAAAAATATTGAGGGGGGGGGGGGGGGGGACTGCGGTACGCAGTGTTGTGACACAAGCCCCCGAGCCCCCTGCTGGCTAGAAACGCCACCGTGGTCTGAGATGGCCTAGCAATAAACCGTGCGTGCCTGGCGTGTTTGCTAAGGCCGTCACTGACCACGTGGAAATAGCAGAGGGAAACGGAGTTGCGGAAAGAAGGAAAACAGGGTTGTATTCCAATACATTTACTTTTAATTGTAAGCCCATCCCTTCGGGTTGTGGCTTAACAAACTTTCAGCTCTCATTGGCAACTGCTTCTGTGGGATGGGCCAACGGTCCTACCGCCCTTTTTCTTTGTATCTTTCACCTATAACAATCGAGACGACGTGCTTGTTCTTCAGTCTAGGCTGTAATCACTAAACCTGATTGATCAGTAAGACTCCGTACGATGCAACGCTAGTCTAGGCCGTAACCACTTAGTGGTAGAACAGTGAGACTTGGTTGGTCGTATGTAGTGACAGTTGTCCTAGGCTCTAACTCGGCTCTAACCCGTCTGACCACAAGCGACGACTGGCGGACGAGGCTCCAACTGGCCACGGCCTCTGGTCCTCATATATCCGGCACCGCCCCACGGATCGGCATTTTGGCAGCAGTGACAGCGGTGTACGCACGTTTTTTACAAGCATCCACTGCATTTTCCAGGTTGGTGCACATGTTATTGCATTGATCTGGCATAGCTAGTATAAGCTTAGCCGCTGTCGCTGCTGCCCTGTGCCCATTTGTTTTTCCAGTGTTTTTTTTCCCTGTGTTTTTGTTGTACCTATCATGTCAAAAGAGTTCGCAAAGCTGTTGCAAGATTTTAAAGAAGAAATGAGAGCCGAGTGGAAAAGCACAAAAGATGCTGTCGAACGAAGCATGCGCACAGACGAGCGAAAAATGCGTGCAGAATTTGAGGAAATAAAATCTAGCTTGAATTATGTTAGCACAAGTCTCGATGATGCGACCCGTCGACTTGACTTTGTTCTGAACGAGAACAAAGGTATTAAGAAAGAAAATGATGCTCTCAAGCTCAGGATTCAAGCTCTCGAAAAAGATCTTGCAAACTGTCAAATAAGCATGCTAAAGTCGGAGCAATACTCGCGAAATCGAAACATTGAAATCAAGGGAATAGTAAAGGCAGATAATGAGAACCTTGCGCAGCTCCTCACGAAAGTTGGTGAAGCTATCGGAGAACCCATATCAGCCTGTGACGTCGATGTGTGCCACAGGGTTCAGACTAAAGATAAAGATAAACCGAACATCATTGTCCAGTTTCAACGCCGCGAAAAACGTGACAAGGTTCTCAACGTCGCTCGAAA
>NW_023607036.1:0-80001 GCF_013339745.2 Dermacentor silvarum | reverse complement strand
TGTCTTCCCTGTCTTTCTTGTGCTGCGCTGTCTCGAACTTCAGAAGCCTTATGGGTATCCTTTCTAACCATGTGCCAAAGCATACATTTCCTCAGAAACACCTGAGGTGCCAGGGAAGGCCACTGTAGAGCTTAATGTGCTTGGCTCACACCAATTTCTGAATCTTAGAGTGGCATCTGCAGCGGCAGGTGCACATTGTTGATCCACTGTGTTTGTTTACAACAGAAACGCTCACGTGTTTCCATTTCTGGCCCCTGGTAGCTCTGGCAAGTGGCTATACATTCAACTTGGGCACGCTTTCTCAGGCTCTGATCAAAAGGAAGCTCCACACCGTTGTCATTCGATTTGGAGCATGCTAGAAACATACCGAACATACCGCAAGTATCAAGCTTTTTTGTTTTACCTGGTTTGAAATTGCTGGATAATCATATTATATCCAAGGACAATGCTGGAGAACATTTTAGTAGTTTGAATACGTGCACATGCTTGCTTAGCATAAGATTACACGTGCATTCATACACATAAAGGAAACACGTACTTGCACTGATTTCTCCTCCAAACTGGGTTGCCAATCCAGCAAGGATCTTGACCTGGACCTACAAAAGTGAACAAGAAAGTTAGAGCCAGCGCTTGTGAACATCAACTCCACGAAACAAAACGGTGGTGAAAAGAGCTGCTGACTGCATGAGGAAAGACAAAGTAAGCTCTTTTAGTGAAGCTGCCACAACTCTCTTAAGCTCCATTCCTTTAGTGAAGCTGTCAGAACACTTGACTCTTAATGGTCATCACTGCTACTATACTTAGCGAAGCACTCTACTGCCCAACAGTGATTACTTGCCCATAGGGCTACGTGAAGCACACATTAGAATGATAATCACCATTATTGTGTACTGAAAGTATTTCTCAAAAGTAGGCTTGAGAAACTATGAGAACTCAAGTAATGTGGATACAGCTGCGCTGTTGTACTGCTCCAGCAACCATCTCCTCGACAATGTAGCCTTTTTTTCGTTTACTCCCTACCCAGACATTTTTGCTTACACTGCTTCGCACCAATCAACGTGGCAAGCTTCAACACATCTATTTTTCGACATTATAAACTTTGGTGTTGACAACGCTGCCATGTTTAGCTAGTCGAGAAATGATACACAAATCTTGCCACTTTTTTTGAAGTGCTCAACTTCCTCCAAGTTTCAAAGCCCTACTTGGCCATCAAACAGCAGCACTTCCAACCTTGAGTACAGTGCACTGGCAAAACTTGAATGTCACAGCTAATAAAACGCATACAGGCCTTGCAAGATGTACAACCTAACACTAGAAGATATACCTCAGAAGAGCAAGTCAACTAGTACCACCTTGACATGTTCCCGTGAAGCCTAGGACTTGACGAGGTCCATTTCATTCAATTCACCGAGTTTTCTTGCACAGGCACTCATCAATACCTGTTACACTCGCCAATACCTTTTGCACCTGAGGCCGATCTCACATACCTTCTGTATGTCGCCCAAAAATCACCCCTAACCTAACCTCATGTCTTACTACAGGCCTTCCTTACTGAATGTAAGAAAAGTGCAGTCTATTTGTTGTAAATGTAAGTAAGCAGTGCTTGAAAACAGCATAGTTGGTGTAGCTTCATTGTAGCTATGGCAGGCACAGTGCCACACGACGCTAATGGAAAACAAGGAATACATGGGACTCATTTAAAAAAAATTACTGCCTTCACTCCTCACCCTGTCACCAACGTGCATGATCCACTCACTAGCAACAAAGTGAAGGAAGATAAGTGACAGTGACGGCTGTTCACTGGCTACGAGATGTAGCCACAGGAAATTTCTCAGATCCCCACCCCCCTCACTGAGTTTTCTTATGGTAAACTTGAAGATATGCAAACATTGTGTTACAGACTGCTTTGCGATATGCAGCTTTGCACCGGTGCTTTCAAACCTATTTAGAAAATGTTTGTTTTTAATCTGGCACCAAGTAAGAATGATCTATAAAAAGATATAGCCACGGAAAACATGAACATGTGTCAAATGAAGGCTGGTGTAACATCTAATCAGCCCTAGATGTACCGTAATTTCCGGTCTATAAGTTGCACCTTTGTATAAGATGCACCACACTACAAACAACAGTTTTTCCGAAAAAAAAAAACAAGAAAAACATACTGTATAAGTTGCACTGGTGTATAAGACACACCTGTTCGTTCGGTAAGCGATTTAAAAAATTACAGTCATGTTTCACTCTGTGAACGCGGGTCACGCGCAAGCATATGGGTGCCATATATTTCCTATAGAATTGCGATAGCAATGATACAGACACTCCAGGTGCATTTCTGCCGTCGTGGTTGCTGCAATGTTCCATATAAAGTTCAAGGGCAATAACATCGTCCCCACGCGCTGTATGCTGTATATGCGAGTGAAAGCGTGCAACGGTGAGCCAAATCTCGCACAAGGGAGGAAAGCGAGAAGGCAGCGCAGGGAGGGAGGGGGGGGTGGCTTGACCTCTAGTAGCAACTGGGTAGTTTGCACAGCGGCGTGCACCGTATCTTGAAAGGTATCTGCAGATGCTACGACTTCGGGGTCAGTCGACTCGCGGTTGGCTTGCCGCCGCTTACGTTGCTGTTCCGTCCTTCTCACACGGTGCTCGGGAACTCGATCACCAGAAGAACGCGTACCCAGAATGCACACAGAATCCGTAGCAATTAAGTCAACCCAGCGTGCTTCGTGTAGCCATAACATTGAATCCGATTTTGACGGCAGTTTTTTTGGGGAAAACCGTACACAAGTTGCACCGTTCTATAAGACGCACCGACGAAAAATTCAGAAAAAAAAAAAAAACGCATTTCATACACTGGAAAATATGGTACTTGGCGAAACTGCGCCCCAGATCTGCAGGCACTTTTTAATCCCTGTGTGTATTGCGAGAAGTCACAGCGGGAATCACAACCATGCAAGTATGACTAAGGAAGAATAATGAGAAATCTTACCGGTGATATACTGGTGTTGAGTGACTCTGTAATGAGAATCAAAAATTGTTTTTAAAGTAAGATACGCAAGACACGTGATGAAATAATGACCGAGACAGTGATCAGCAAGCACAACCCGTACTTGATTCGCGGCCAGCATCAAGAATCCTCCGAACTGTGGAGACGAGCATCTGGGTCATTTCGTCTTCAGAAAGAGGTCGCGTGATGTCTGCCAAGTTGAGTTGCCGGAGTCTTCGGCTTTTTCCCTGCCAAGATGAAAAGAAGGAGAGAGAGAGAAAAAAAAAGAAAGATGGAGGACGCTTAAGCTTCGAAGCGTCTTTAAGAGTGGAACACGATAGCATTCAAAGATCCCTGACTGTTTGTCAGGCTTCCCGGCAACTGCAGCTTTCTTTTTTTCTGCACCTTCGCCTCGGAACACCGCTGCCGTAGGCTCCCTACGCTGCCGAGAAGGCAAGCGCCATCTGGATGGTGTTTTTGCAAGGAATACCGACTGGGGAGCGCTGCTGTATGAATGGTAGAAATGCTGGAAAAGGGGTTTGTGTTTGAGTTTCCGCCGTAACAGAATTATGTTTTCTCGTATATTCGAATTACAAATCGATACCTGTAAGTTGTACTTCACAATTTTTTCTGACACATTTTAGTTTGAGAAATTCAATTAGTTTACCAGCGCCTCTGCGCCACACGGAGGGCCTGCGTGGTTCGGGATGATTTTCCCTGCCGGTCAACGCCGCCAATGCCGACACCAGATTTTCTGCAACGCGGAGCCCTTACACTATCGCGTTAAAAGATGGGTGAAAGTAATTTTAGGATACTTCTAAAACAAAATTACATGCTAAAAAAAACAGTGAATAGAAAGATAGTGAGCTACCTCAAAGCCTGTGGGGACAAGAACCGCATTCTTGGCCTCTTTTTTCTTGGCGTCAGCTGTGGTTCCACCTGGACAGATGCAAGGTGAAAAAAAGAAAAAGAAAGGGGCTGAGAAACTGAATTTTGGCCTTGCTGTAACAGGGTAATGAGTGAATTTTACTTGCCTCGTTGCAACAGACTGAATCTCTGGGAAGTGCACAGATTTTTAAGGAACACTATAGGCAACACCAAAATTGTGCTGGACCACTGATTTTCTAAAAAATTACCTAAAGGAAACGCAGCAATGGTGGCTACATGCGCTTCTATGGTGGCACTTCAATTGGCACAGATATGTTGATAATTGCAAGAAATGGCTCAGCTTGGCTAATTGCTTAGGACATGGTGCGACTACTACAGATATGAGTGCCCCTTGCGACAACAAAACAGTAACGATGGACTGCTGAAACGTTATGTGCTACATTCTCAATGGTACAGTAGAATTTTGTTAATTCGAATTCCCAAGGGGGACCAAAAATTTATTCCAATAAAACGGAGTTTGGACTAAGGAGAGCCCCTTTAAATCTAGCGTCCGATAAATTGTGCGGTACAGGGCGCAAAACCAATACCGTCACAGGGCTCGCATCAGCAGGCGACACATGCCGGAGGAAGCCTAGGTTCTGTATAAAGTCTAAGTGAGACAAGATCGCGCCTTGTGCGCCATTTGAGATTGGTGTGAGGGTGAGCCAAAAAGGATAGTGGCTTCATTTGCGCCATCCCAATGTTGGAGATGTGATCAGACTCCTCTCTATCCTTCAAGGCTAAAAATAACTTCTCCATCAGAACACATGCACCTTAATCCCTCCATGTGTCTCTCTTCAGAGAATACGGGCTGGCTTGGCCCTTACACTTTCAGTCACTCGAGCCTGGGGTCAAACACCTGAAGACCCAGCAAACTGTCCAAAGTGTTTTGCTCCAGTTTTTACAGCGGACATTCATCCCCTGTTGTGGCACTGCCAAGGAATGGGGGATTCTTGAGATTGGATGTCAAGAGCTGTCAAGATAGAAACGGATCAGAGAGACAATTACAGGTGTTGGCTCATGGACAACAAGTTCGCTAGGCCCCTACTGCAATTTCTTCACGAGGAGGGCCTCCATGCTTTTATTTAAATAAACATCTAAGCCGCAAGACAAGCTTTTCAGGAAAAAAGAGAGTGGACTGAACCAAAGGAACTGAAACTCGCAGCGCCAGAGAACAAAACTTGGAGCATTGCACACAAATCAAGTTAACGCCAATATGAAACCTATGCTTCCTGTCATTCATATGGTGAGTGAACAATCAGAGTGCTAGATTTCTTCTTAGTCTGTATAAAACATTACGGACTGGACAGGTGTGGTACTGTTTTGGAACTTAAAAATCAATACGAGGGCGGTCCGATAAGTACTTAGCCTCACCGCGAGAGCGCGACGCTATCGCATGAGACATATACTGACGTTGAGTACGCTCTCTTAGAGGGACACATGCAAAGGTTCAGTCGAATCGGGCTCGCGGTTTTGTTTTTGGCCGCTTGAGGAAGAGGAAGCAGGTGATTTTTCGTGTGTCCGTTAAAAAAATGGAAAAAGAGCAATATCGGTCGGTGATTCGATTCTTGTTTTTGGAACGGAAATCGCGCAGCGAAATCAAAGAGCGACTGGATGCCGTCTACGGTGAGTCTTCTCCTTTGATGGCAACCGTCAAAAATTGGTTCAACGAGTTTAAACGTGGTCGCACGTCGGTTTTTGATGAGCCTCGCCCAGGGGCCCTGCAAACGGCTACCACGGCCGATAATGTGGCAAAAATCCATGACCTTGTATTGGCAGACCGCCGACTGAAGGTGCGCGAGATAGCTGAGACAGTAGGCATCTCAAAAGACCGCGTTGGTTATATCCTGCATGAAATTTTGGGCATGAGAAAGCTGTCGGCACGATGGGTGCCACATTTGCTCACTCCGGACAACATGCGCATCCGTGAGACCACTTCAGAGCATTTGAACTGTTTAAGCGTAATCCGAAGAAGTTCCTGCGTCGTTTTGTGACCGTCGACGAAACGTGGATCCAATGGTACACAGCAGAGACCAAAGAACAGTCGAAACAGTGGACTGCACCAGGAGAACCTGCTCCGAAGAAGGCGAAGACTGTCGCATCGGCCGGAAAGGTGATGGCCACCATTTTCTGGGATTCTCAAGGTGTGATCTTCGTCGACTACCTTGAGAAGGGCAAAACGGTGACAGGACCCTACTACGCCGAATTAATGGGCTGATTCGACACCGAATTGCGAAAAAAACGGCCACATTTGGTGAAGAAAAAGGCGCTCTTCCACCCTGACAACGCGCCAGCTCGCACCTGCGCCGTCGCCACGGCCAAGTTGGTCGAACTGGGCTACGAAGAGGTGCCCCATCCAGCATATTCTCCAGATTTGGCCCCGAGTGATTTCTTCTCGTTTCCCAACTTGAAAAAGTGACTCGCCGGACAAAAATTTGAGTCAAATGAAGAAGTTATCGCCGCCACAGGAAGCCTACTTTGCAGCTCAGGAGAAAACATATTTTTCTGACGGGATCAAGAAGCTTTAGGATCGCTGGGTCAAGTATATAGAGTTGAAAGGGGACTATGTTGAGAAATAAATCGACACCATTCCAAAATTTTCGTTTTTCTTTTGAAGGTTAAGTACTTATCGGACCGCCCTCGTACTTTTAAGCAGTAAAAGACCGCAACTGAATGCTGAATATCCCTTGCCTATGCCACAGCATTCATAATGTCCCCATATGCAACATGGCTTTAGTAGCGGTTTCACTGTAGATCTGGGTCTTTTTTCTGCAGGGAATGTCCGCAAATGCTCCTGGGTGTTTTTTTTTTTTTTGTTTTTTTGTTTTTTTTTTTACATTCAAGCACAATGGAATGCCTTCTTTATTAATCAACAGTTGACTGGTTTTGTTCAAGACTCCACAATCGCAGAAAGTTGCTTTGGGATCTCAAAAGTAATGCTGCTACCCATTTCACAAATTTACATTGTTTTTCAGCTTGCCAAATCTTCATGAGAGACAATCTCTACGAGTTTACAACTTTCCACATGTTAACCATGAAAAGAAGCGCGAACACAAATCAAACACAATGAAAATGAGATTGTTTGCAAATGCTACTAAAACTGATGACGATGAACTGAAGCCGCTGCCTTTTCTTTCTGTGTTCCTGTTCATCTTCCTTATTGTGAGTAAGCAGAGTTTTAGGGTCTTGGAAACATCTCTAGCAAACACAACAAACATGGCCTACCTAGGAGTGTCTGAATTGTCTGCTTCGGCTGCGCTGCTTCATCTGTCTGCATGGCCTCCTCATCTTGCTGCTGCTGCTCCTGTGACGTGACAGAAGATTAAAGAAAAAAAAAATGAAGAGGAAAATCATGAGCATAAAGCAACAGGTGTGATACATTTGAGTAACAAACTGCACTACATGTCCAGGGGCAGCATCTTGCCCTCCCGATCAACAGACATGGATTGTTACTAGGGAGAAAAGTATGCCTTAATGCCATGGTAGAAAATTGTCTGCTACTTAAATACCTTGAGCTGACATCTAGGATTTTTGCACAGAAATGCATTTCACATGAGCTCCTCTGCAATTTACATGTTATGTTCATGCTCTCGTTCATTAAAAAAAATTGTCATTGTATAACATTCTCTGCCCTGCATAGAGAGTCCAACTCAAGTGGGCACTGTTTGTGCCAGCATTCTCACCTTGGCTTTGGCGATCATCTCCTCAACTCCCTTGCCCAAGCCCGCGGCAGTCATCTGAGTCGAGATAAGTCTTGCCAAGTGCTTGATCTGGGTTTCTGTGCCCGCTACAGCAATGGGAGTGTAGGATGCTTGGAAGTGTGCAGGCATTGTCTCTGGCAGTGAAAGCTGATGGAGGCAAGAAGAATTCATGGCATCAATAGAGCAATCACTGCACCATCTAAACAAGGGGTACAGAACTAATCGACCACAAAAAAAATTTTAAATGTACTGCATTGCGAGGGCCTTCATTTTGGCACCCTTGATGTTGTAAAGTAGCATAAGAGGGTTTATTGGCCAGTTCCTAAACTTCGATACTATGTGAGGCCGACGGTTAAAAATAACATTCCAACTGTGTCGTGTTGGCGGCGAGCAGCGCAGGCTATTGAATACCTTTGTATTCTGCCTATTACTTTTCAGCCCTATTCACACTCTGTTCAGCAACCTTGGAGATGAATTGCAACAAGTGCTTGAGGACCATAGCTAATATTGTACACATGCACAAATACTCGAGAAAGTGGATGGAAGGATGGTTGTCGTGGTAGCTTAACTGGTAAAGCACCACACATGTAATGCGCAAGATGTCGGTTTGGCTCTTACTTGCGGCATGCTAGCTTGTCATCCACTTTCATTTCCCTTTACCTTCTTATTTCTACATTTCAACTAGACATGACATGCACTTTAAACTACACTATCTCTAGTTTTATTGTCTATTTCTTCGTATGGTTGTAACAAAAAATTTAGCACCTTGGATCCTCTCAATCTTCTTGTTGATTCCACACGTTATGAAAGCTTGTGGCAAAAAAGAGGAAAATGGGCTCCCTGCAAAAGGGCCAGGTGGAAAACACTCACCATGCTCACAAGGACGATGTCAGTCACGTTCACGGTTGTCAGTCGCGGCACCAAATCTTCAGCAGTGATGTCAATGGCTGTGTTGGTGGCTGCCTTCGATATTGTTGAGGTGTCTTCCTCTTCCTTTTCTTCTTCCTCTTCTTCGGCCTTTAATGAGGAAACAGAACTTAAAATTCAGAACAACTGCTGCATAAAATTAGAGCTGCTTACACTTGTCAAATGCGCCACAGAGGACAAAAGTTTACCGACAACAGTTGTTGTGACAAAATTAAATATATTGGTGCTATATGTAGCTGCCTGGCCCAGAAGAGGGAGGTGCGCCCTCTGTGACACTCGGAGAAGAACAGGCCTCTCAACTTCAGGCTGTGTCATTAGGTTTTCACAATACTTCGTAGTTGTGTATAAGACACCCCTGACCTATGAACCTTTGTCCCCAATAGAACACTGACAAAACAGTTGTACGAAAACTTCAGTTGCAGAACTGGGCCCAACAGAGCACAGTCAAAGCAAATTAATCTGTCCCACTGGTCCTTATTACTGCAAAGAATAAAAAGAAAAAATAATTCGCAGATGTATACCAATCTGAGCAAACCGATACAACAAAGACAGTGAAGCAGTATAAGGGAGTTCTAAGTACTATTACTAGGGTTATGTTTGCTGACTGTTTTAGTGACGATTCCTCACTGATGCCCTAGTCATATTCATACGGAGCTCCTATGCAGGCTGCATTGCTGACCATGTTGTCCCACCACTGGAGTTATTCTAACTCCTAGCTGACCTCCAACATGGAGCCAGTAAAACACGACACAAGAAACCAAAATTGTGGATTGCTGGCTGAAAAAACACCGCACAGAAGCTGCTGCCTATTCATGAGAGGTATACACAAGTAACTTTTACTTAATAATCAATGATAATTAGGTTAGAGACAAGAGGAGAGCAGTGTGGATCAGAGAGCAAACTGGGATAGCGGATATTCTAATGGACATTAAGAGAAAATTATGGAGCTAGGCAGGCCATGTAATGCGTAGGATGGATAACCGGTGGACCATTAGAGTTACAGAATGGATACCAAGAGAAGGGAAGCGCAGTCGAGGACGGCAGAAAACTGGTGGGGTGAGGAAGTTAGGAAATTTGTAGGTGCAAGTTGGAATCAGCTAGCGCAAGACAGGGGCAAATGGAGATCGCAGGGAGAGGCCTTCATCCTGCAGTGGACATAAAAATAGGCTGCTGCTGCTGCTGATGATGATTTAAATACATTTGTGATGATGAATTAAGTTTCAAAATAAAAATGAGGAACTTCGACGCAGGTTACATTGCTGGCTTGATACCGAGCAAGCCGCCTCATATCAGCCTTCACCTTACGAAAAGGGCTGTGAAACTCCTGACAGGTTCACTGTAAAATACCAACAATGCTCACCTCAAGTTTTATTCGCTTGACACTTGGTGGTGCTGTGGCACTTCCAGGTGTGGCTGCTGTGCCCTCCTCGATGAGCCGTGCTCGCTTTTTGATTTCTTCTGGTTTGGGCATGCTCTTTGAGATCTGAAACAGTGCGGATGCACCAGGCACGGTTGAACATCTTCCCAAAGCAGTGGCTATCACTCAAGATGGAAAGCTGGAAACACAATCAAATTTTCTGAGTGCCATCACCACTTTCATTGACTCCTGTCACGAAACTATGGCAATCTGTTTCTGTTTACCTAAAACAGTTGACTCACTTGTCATCATTAACGAAAATAAAAAAAATAAATATAATCACTCTGCTCTGAGTGAAACTGAACAAGTAAAGGCATTAGCAAGACGCACTACTCCTCGCATGAAAAAGAAAATCGTCATCCATATTAATTCTTCCTACAGTTTGGAGGATCTAAATTTTCTCTTTCATGAACTTTCCTCCTTCTTGCGAACTTCTGCAGAATCGATGTGCCACAAGTCAAATTAAGCCAAAGAGCTCAGACCAAATTCAGCTGAACTTGGTGTTAAATCAACTGAATGTGCGATCCTATCCAGTGTACACCCTACACCCTTTGCCAAACATTCCACTGGTTCAAAATGAGAGGAAGGTGCCTACACAGAAAGCACAGCCCTTCAACAGGAACTGACGTAGACAGCAGACTTTGAGGTCTCTCTACCAATTAGTCCTGAACGTAATTGTAGAGATCTGTCATATTGCTGTGCCAATTTATTCCAGCTCAGTTCAAACATGCTTTGGCTTAGTCCAGAACTTTTTCATGTGTTTGCACCATGGCTCTACTGCAAAAATTTTTTTGTCATCTTTCTTAATGACAAACATTCTGGTAAATTGTAAATGTGCGATTAAACTTCTCAACAAAATATTCTGTTTACTGCTTCTGCAATTAAAACAATTATCTAAGGCCTTTTAAAGTGACCTACTGTTGCTGGAACATCACCCTGTGCATGCAACAAATTACTTGAGAAACACAAGTGCTTACAAATGGTTTTGCCAATATTCTTTCTGTATCAACTTTCGCAGAGGACAGGTGGACTTTGGTGTAGACTGTGCTTATTTCAGCAAAATCTGTCTTTAACATCGAAATAGGTACCATACCTCCTGGGGTGTTGCTCCAAGGTCAGTTAGCAGTGTGCTAATTTGGCCATGATAGTCAACAGCAGCAGGGTGCTTCATGAGGATTAGTAACTGAAGCTGGAAACAAAAGACGTACGTGAAGGTTAGCCTCAGTCATAGTTTGCTTTTACTCGTTGCTGAACATGCAGCATTACTACAACGCTATAATGACTATGATGACCTGGTTCTAGTCAAACTCTCAAAGATAACATAAGAAAGCACATGGACAAAGCCTGCTATACTTAGCAGCATCTTTGCTTGTTGAAAATTTAATATAATAACATTATGAGAGAAACGACAGGAAGTTCAATGTGAGAGGAAGGCAGTGAGTGTTCCTTCATTACCTTGAGATGCTTCCGTACACTGCTCACTTGGGACTTCGCTAATGTCGGTGGCAGGTTTGCTGAAAGCCAGAAAGTAAACATGCCAGCAAATTGGTGCTTTCAGCACACAAGTGTGCATATGTTAAGCCGCGACATAACAAAACAAAAACAAAAGTATTCCAGACATCAACATGTTTACCTAGGTTTCACTCTGGTGTGTTTGATCAAGCTGATCACAAGTATCACAGATATCACGATTTTGGCGCACCAATCACTGCCTCCTGGAACTGGCAAATGTGTTGGCTACTAACATTAAATTCTGCAAAACACAGGTGGTCCACTTCATTACAAAACCTGCTCAAGCTGCAGTTTAGCTTCAAACATTGGACTCAAATGTCCCCTTAGATTCATCAGTTTCGATGTCGTTGGCTAAGCTAATGTTTCACAAGTAACTTTTATTGCGATAGCAATTGTATGGACACTCCAGGCGAATTTCTGCCGTCGGCGTCGCCATGATGTTCCGTATAAAGTCCAAGTGCGATAACATCGCTTCCGTGTGCCTTATGCTGTAGATGCGAGAGAAAGCTTGCAAGTGTAAGCAGAGAATGGTGGCTTTATGCGGAATGGTGGCTTTATGCGGTCGGAAGTGAGAGGAAGACGGAGAGGGTGCACGCCGTCTTCTCATGTGCGCGAGGGTGTAGCAGGCACAGGCGCACGCGCTAGGAGGGGAGGGGGGGGGGGTGAAGGGGGCACGTGAGTGTGCATCTCTTCTACTCCAGCTGCGGCAGCTGAGCGCGGCCGCACACATCTTATGTTGGACGCAATCTGCGGTTGGTTCGAAAGCTAGCGAACCTGAGATAGCTCCTGGCTTCGTGTGCGCTGCCTTCTCGCGCGCCTAGTTTGCGTTGAAATGAGAGGCAGTACGAAGGGGAATTCACTCGCCACTGTTGCTGCTCTTCATCATGCCAGCGTTCTGACAAAGAGTGTCTGCGGTCATCGAGTAAGATGTGTTCATGTTTTGCCTGTGCGCCCGTGAGAACATTCTTGTTAATTTAGTTAGTAAGCGAATCTTTACAGCAGTTTATGCAGCTGATAAAACGACTAACCTTACTTCTCATAGCTGTCTGATAATTTGCTGTCGCAATTAATGCTTTGCCTTTCGGGAAAAACTGTGATATTTTTAACACTCACCACCACATGTACTAGCAAAGTTCCAACTGTATTAGCATGTCCTATATGCCACGTAACACCCATAGAAACCACATCTAAAATAATGGGCTTGAAGTGAAGTGAACACTCACCGTGAAGTGATTCTAACGCCTGGATGACTCTTGACATGAACTCTGACCTGTGCTTTGCGATGAGCACAAGAGCTTGCATACAGGTCATTAAGTTGATGCTGAAGTATCGGAGAGAAAAGAAAAGAGTACATGGCGCTTATAAATGATGCTGATCTCTCTCTTCATTTTTTTTCTTATAACTATGTAAAAACCAGGAGTTGATCTTACACAGCAGAGCTACGAAGTTTAACAATGCGACTGTATGATTACACATCACTGATGTACTGAATTTTTATATAAGCCTTTGTGACATCAGCACACAGTAAAATCGTGCCTCCCAATGCACACAGTTCCAAAATAACTTATCTTATAACAAAAAGGTACACAATTAGAAGTGTGAACTGCTACCATAGTGTAGTTCCTCTCCTGATGTGCTCACTGTACGATAATGACCAGACATATTGAGTCCAATTCCAATATACACATTCTTGTTTGATGAAATAACACATTTCATACACTGTCGGTTCATTCAATTCATATGATCAATGTAGTAAAGAAAAAAAAAATTCCAGCAAATGATATCACCTTTCTTTGCCTTTACACCACAACCCAAAGGTTCTGGTGCAAGCAAGTTAATGTGTGCACAACATGTTGAGACGCACAACATGTGAAAACGATAACTGCTCGGCACTGGAGGCCGCCAATGAAAAAGGTCAAGCTAAATGTCTAACAGCTGCCACAGTTAAATGCATCTTTAAGCCAAATGTAAGACTAACTTAAGCTGGCTTTAATTAGTATAGGGAGTACCTTGAGATGTGCGGTGTCCCATGAAACACAACAAGTGCATCAAAAACTTGCTTTGCTTCTTCCTCAAGCTTTCGAGGCTTGATGAACTTCAGCATCAATGGAACATCGTCAAGAGCAAAATCGTTTGCTGCTTTCTTTGGACTGTCACCATCCTGCATTGATGTGATTGAATACAAAAACAAAGCAAAATCAATTACCAGGAACATACAAAGCCACCTTCTGCGAAGAAGGGCTAACATATTTAGTAAAAAAAGATAAGGGAGGGTGGATTCATAGCCACAACACTGCTACACTGCGTTAATCATGCTACGGAAAGACTTGTCAAGGCCGAAATATTTGTTTGCATGGTGAAAAACTAGGAGAAAACAGATTAAATGGAAAAATATGTCATAATTCACTTTAAAGGGACGCTAAAGATAAACACCAATATCAGTTTATCCTGTTTAGGTACTCTTTCAAAACTCTATTTTCGTGAATTCTGCAGTAATAGGTTGATTTTTTAAAGACAAAATGAAAGTCAAAGTTGAATTTGTTTGAATTTCACGGCAGAACGCCAGTGCTGACACATCACTGTGAGGTCACAAATTTGAATGCATCTTTTAGTACTTGGCCCCCATTGCGGGCTCAGTAAAAGTTCTCGACACTTGCTAAATTCAGTTATTGGCTTCTTTAGAATAAAATTTAGCCCATCTTTGCCAATAAACGATTAAACAGACCCGAGCAGACGAGTTCAAAATCCATGACGTCACGGTGAGGTGGTGCGTAAACGTAAAAGCGTTGTTGCCATCGATCTGTTGTTCTAGCGTCCTTTCTGGTTTACAAAGCCTCTTGTCAGCGTAAATGTGGCATTTTTTTTGGTATTGTGGAAGGGTAATTTACAAATACTGGTCAAATTACTCTTCTCTTTAGTGCCCCTTTAAGCATTAACATTGGAACAAAAATAACTCACCGGGTAAGTTTGCAGTATGACTAGCATTTCCATAAACTTGATGGTATGAGTCCGGATACTAAAATGGAAATATGAAAAGACAAGAAATGACTCCTTTTGCAGTTGCACATGTGCAAAGATTTGCATGTCGTGACCTTTAGATCCCGTGCAGTAGGATCTGTCACAATAGCTCAATGACAATGACATCCTGTTACTGGGTAAAGTATCATAAATTTATTTCTCAGTAATGAAGGCTGTAGTCTGACGAGGTAAAATACACAAGTAATTGTTTTTCCACGATCCTGATGCATGTTAAGGAATTGAATGTGGTTTCATAAATGTAATCAATAAGCGTAATACCGCTGTCACACGGGCACCTGCGAACTCCGTTGAACATGAAACTCCCTAATGGAGATTTATGGCAATGGAGTTGCGGCGGTGCTACACGGCACAGTGCGAGCTTTCGACGGGCACCGCATGGGACAGGAACGGCACTGCTGTGCTTACTTCCCCGTGCAAGTTTTCACATATATAGTCGGCGTTAAAGTAAATTATAGGTAGTTAAAGTATAGGCGCCGGGATCGCTCATTGCGGTGTTTCTCGCCAGGAGAGTTTTGCTGTACGACACGTGCGGCTCGCGCGCGCATAATCAAACGAAATGGCGGAACACTTTCCCATGCGGGATGGCGAAGCATGGTGTAGAGAGTACAGCCGCTCATGTCCTTAAAAACAAATTGAAAGCTCTAATTACGTTGTGTATAACCAAAGGCAAAACAAATAATAATGATAAAATTTGTAAGTGAGCCAGTTGCGACGATTTTATTAACATGGTTTTCTTCGCAGCTGTAGCTATCTGGGAACGAGAGTACTCCGTCCAGCCGTAATGGTCATTGCCGAACTCCCTTCGCAAAAAGCTCCATTAAACTCCCTTGGCGAAAGGGAGACTGTGTGACACCGAGCGCATCTCCTTCCAGATAAAGACGACGGAGTTCAAAGGAGTTCGCGGGTGCCCGTGTGACAGGGGTATTATACGAATCAATTTCATGAACTGAACTCTGGAAAACTGGACCAAATGATGCAGATAATAACTCAATGAATCATCATGAAGGCTGCCAAATGTCTTTCCTGTGTTATGCATCACAATAAAGCATTTCACGTTTGTTTTTTTATAGCGTAATTGACGTCTCTACAACAAAGGTATTTAAAGTCAACAGTGCTGCTCATCACAGGTGATGAAATTGTTAAAATTAGGTTCTCTATCCCAGGAAATGCATCTCAATAAACCAGGCTGCAATGTGATCTCATCACAAATTGCAGTTAAGTGATTGACTAAATAGATGGTGATCAAATAACACTGAAAAATAACTTGCCCGTCGTTATCACAATCCAGAAGAGACACTATGTCGTTCTTGAGGCTTCTGATGTATTCCCAAGACGTTTCCATAAGGTCATCAACTTTCTTGGCCTGGCATATCCATCGCAATGCTACCTAAGAAGACATAACAGAATTAATTTTTTTAGAGGCGTCACAGGAACGCATAGCCACCACATTCTTTTCAAACCTGTTAACACTGAAAACCCCGAAAGCAAAATTTTAAACACAAGTGATTTTAAACACAGTAATCTACCTTCACTGTCACAATTCCTACAGCATGAGTACAACTTTTTAAATTTTTTATAATATCATAATAAAGCGGAATCTTGATGAAACAGTAGTAATTAAGAAGTATATCAGGATAAAACAAATGTTTTTAAGCCCTTGTACAGGCCAACTGACGTAATTTGTCTTTGGGCTGCACAAGCGTTCTCTGTGATCCCCAAAGACTCGTATTATCAAGCGTCTGCTGTGTCACAAAAAAATTAATGCATTGTACATTGCTTCAAGGTCATTCCAGTGAATAAAATGCTCTTGTGAGTGATGAAGTTTCACCAGGTGAAGTAAATAATTTCACTTTTAGCCAATGTCGGAGTCATTTCAGTGCTCAGGACAACTGAAATGCAGGAAATTCTATTACGGCACATTTCAGTAACACACTACAGGTCATGACAGCTGTGCAACTTACTTTGTACAGTTGTGTGGTGGCCTGAATTACCCTCTTCTGCACTGCAACTGCTTCATCCCGAAACATCATGCGCAGATTGGCCAAGACCTTGGGGAAGATGTCTGGATCTTGTTTGCTGAAAAAGAGTTAGTCATGAGCACATGCGACAGTGTTACTGCTACTTCACACATAATATTTGACATGAGTACCACCTCTTACCATGCCTCCTCTATGAATCCAACAACAAACTTTCGGATCTCCGATGATCGATCATTTTGGAATGCAAGCATTTCCTAGAGAAGTCAGAAAAAGAAATGCGGCCTTCAGACCTTTTCTGTATTCACTTTCAATGCAAAGTGTCAGTACGTGCAAAATGTAGGGAACACAGAAACGTGCGAATCTACGTACTGCATTATCTTTTCTTTCTTCTGCAACTTATCTATTGAAATTCCATGTGATGTACTGATTACTATGCCATTATAATCTTATGACGATGACACCCCATAATCTGAAGTGCCTTAGTATAGATATGACAACATCAAAGTTAATGCACAGCTGTCCGCATTCCTGTTTTGAGTGGAGAATGACAGTGCGTAGTAAAGGAACACTGGATGACGAGACTGACAAAGATGAGAAACTTTGCTCCGTTATTCTGTTTAAGTGCGTTGTGATTCAAATAAATCGACATCTATGGGTTCCAGGTTTGTTTGAGATTAGGGTTGCTGTCTGTTGGTGTGGCATTGGTACATATTACTTTCAAGAATGTTCGTAACGCGCAATGTAATCTGTACCAATTGTCTGAGGTACAACAGTTGAGAAAAGACAGTCACAATGATGCGTAAACAGCACAGTATTCAGGCTGGTACCTCGAACCTAGTATCCAATCTGTTATTACTGTTTTTCCGTGCTCTGCAGCGAAGAGTTTGATCGCCACAACACAAATTACTCCCCGTTATAATACACATCTGTGCTTTCAGAATGATGGTGCATAGGGCAGTGTGTACACAGCATTTGAGCATCGTAAGAGAGAGCAACACATTACATAAATGAAGTCAATTACTGTCTCACTTCTCGTGTGTCATTACTCTCTAAGTAAACCCAATAGCTCTACGCAGTACAACAGTGATTGCAGCGTATTTGCATTCGTATTTCACACAGATGGGGGGAAATTTGAGGCGTGATTAGCTCAGACTGTTCAGCAAAACATTTCTGATATCTCATCCACTCTTGACAGAAATGTGACGAAACTCACATCGAGAAAGTTGTCGAGTAGGTCCGGCTCTTTGTAGACGATGAGCTCCTGGACCTGACGAAGGTTGTTGACTTTATGATGGTCCTTAATACTTTGATGTAATGCAGAAAGGTTGATGAGTTCAACAACCTGAAATGAGACGAGAGGGCATCGCAAGTTGTCATACGTGCCGGCAGTTATGCTAACGGCTCGACATCTTCGTTTTCTGTGCAACGTTTGTGCTATTAGTGGCGCTTTCAGTCCCAGTTATCCGATAAGACAATTCAAAGAGAACAAATTAACCTCGAAATTAGAACAAACACGCTCTAACGTCACTCATTTCTAAAACTGAACGCAAGCGCATTCATAAAGTGCATGCAGGGTTTGTTACTAAACTTATGTAGTTCTGCAAGTTAAGCGTGTTTTGCAGCGAAACCCCGGTCATGACTCTTCCTGTCAACATTAATGTGTGACCGTGATCGACGTCGGGTGCGGTAATATTGCGAAATACAGCCATATAAGTGACACTTTCTTTCTCAGCGCTGGTGAAGGTATGCGCCAAATGTAACGTAGATTGCACAGCACCAGCTCCTAAATCTCGTCTCCCTTCGCCCACGGTTCAATCTTTAATAGCACATGAGGGTGTAAGTGAAGAAGAAATGCAATGACCCGTTCGCTGGTTGACTTCTGTTCAACTTGTTCTTCGTCCATGAAGAACTGCGCCGCCGTGCTGCGGCGCATTTCAAGCGCCTTTTTCTTGGTCGCCATGCTGAGGTGCGAGAAGTGCCGGCTAAGCGAGGCGAAAACGAGGCAAAGCAACGGCACCGATTACGCGCGAGCAAGTCTACATTCTACGAACACGCAACAGACACTGGTCATTATAAACAAGAGAGCGGGCCGCCATGACGGCTAGCGGAAGTTGGTTGAACCGGCTGAACGGGCATTGGTTGAACAAGCCCGGCTCTTGAGTTCTTGAATGCTCTTGGGGCACACGAGCACACTCTGCGACTGTGCTTTCCGTGCTTTCGCACTTATTTACAGCGCTTTTGGCGGCATCACTTACTAATGCAACCAAAGTGTATTTTCTTAAATGGGTACTAAAATTATATTTGTTTTAATTACAAATAGGTGTTTAGTTGACTACTCTAGCTACCAAAGGTGCTAGCTACTTCAGTGCGCTTCAGTGTGCTCTAAGTGCAGAACGGTGCAGGGGTGTATTCCTTTGAAACAACCAACGTGCAATAAAATACGTAACTTCCGCCAAAGCGAACACTCATTTGTGGCGTCACTGACGTTTGCAACTGCTAAATAACTTAACGTAGGCTAAAAAACTGACTCTTTAATCATAATAATCTGGTTGATGTGTTCACATACCTTAATATTATTATAAATATAATGAAACTAAGAAAAGTAAATTTGTACAAAAACATTGAGCAAAGATGGCGCTGCCAACGTAAGCGACATAAAACTGGAAAAACGCGATTGAGCTGCAGAGCAACAGTGGCAGAGCTCCGCAAAGGTTGCAAGGGTGTTTTAAAGGTTGCGTGCCGTTCTGTTGGCACTGCAAGCTTTATTTTTTCAACACTGCGACACGTGTTTTAGCAGCACACAAGGAGAAAGAATGCAATACGCCCGACGTTTCGCTTTGCTGCACAGATTGTTAATTAAAACATATGATTTAAATCTGTGAGACTGTTTTTGTTTTCAGTAGTGATTGTTCAGGGCATTCTCGGGCTCTGTTCAGCTTTTGTAGGGAAACTTTCGTCGCCTGCATCACACCGAAGTACAAAAAACAAATGAAATTAAGAAAAGTTTGCAACCTTTGGGGCTTATGTTGTCCCCAAACAATAATCGTCATCTACTTGTTTAGAAAAAAAAAAATACTCCAACATATGACAGTACGGACACTGTGGGACATATAATCACGACACAATAACACTCGTAACTGTGCACTATGAACACTACAAGTGTTCATGCATTGTGGTTGCCACCAAGCAACCACCGCGGGTTAAGAAACAAAGAACAAACAAAACGAAACACCGTATGATAAGATAACGACATGCGAAAAATGAAAATGTGATGCAGCCATTTTTTTTTTTTTTTTGAGAGATCACCGAACATAGTTGTCAAAGTAAGCGTATAGCTTCCGCGTTCCCCAGAAATCGAATGGACACATGTACTAAAGCACTGCTTTCGGAGTATACTGCCGAGGTCGGTAACGGCCGGTGTTTGATGATGGCGGCAGAAATTATTGACAAGTTTTGGTTGACAGCATGACAGCGTGACGACGATCATGGAGGACGCGAGACAGAGCACTTCGACACGACACGCGCAGCGGACTATACCCACGAAACACACAAGCAGCTATTTGATGTCTAAAAGATGTCTTGAACGGATAATTCAAAAGTCTAATAGCTGTCCTGGTCAAGACATTTTCTAGCCGTGGACGTCTACAGGTACTTCAGTAAGCCCTGCTAACGTTACGCAAAAAGTTGGCTAATAAACATCTCGACAAGAACAACTTCAAGAATTGTGTTAGACGTTCCCAGAATTCTGTAATAACGACTTTGGAAACATGCAGGCTTTTATAAAACATCTTGACAAGAACAAGTTAAGAATTTTATTAGACGTTCCCAGAATTCCGTTATAAATTATAACAGAATTCTGGAGACATCTAACAAAATTCTTAAGCTATAAAAGCCTGCATATTGTTTCCGAAGTCATAACATATAATGGCTTCAGAAACAATATGCAGGCTTTTGTAGCTGTCTTTAAAGCAGTATTTATAGATTGTCATTCTACAGTGACGTGGTAAGCAAAATTATTGGTCACTTCTTCCGCATACCATGCATCCGTATGCTAGCTTCATAGTACACATGGTACTATATAGAAGGGAAAATTAAATTGAAGCATTACATTATATTATTTATAATAACTTGCATAAAATTGTTTAACATATATCAAATGTGCAATATACATCCAAAGCAAATGTGCATAACATGCAGAAAAAAAATTGCCTGACCTTGTGAGAAAGAAGCTTTATTGAATAATAAATTAAAGGACATGCAGAATTATTTTACAAAATTTTTTAATACAGTAGAAAAAGTGACCACAGAAAATAAGATGTAGCTGCAGTAACCACAGCAATCCAGGTCCCTTCCCTCTTGGATACCGCTGGCTGCCCACAGAAGTTCGCTCTGTAATACAACAGTGAAGAAAAAAGTGAGTAAGCCACACTTGATTTACAATAAAGATGTGCGATTCGGTATTTCAAATAGCAACATATGTGCCGTTGTTTTACCTCGGTCACATTTACTTTATAAATTTAAGCAATACTTTCTCTCAAAACCTTATGCTGTACGATGACGTTCAGAATTATGTTGCAGATATTATATGAAAAAGCTACTATAGAGTGAAATTAAACTGGCAAATGGTTTGATCCACACACTACTTGCAGTAGGTCATTAGCAGTTAGATGGTTTGCAAACAAATCTCTTACAAGAGTATGCTACTTTTATTTTAGTAGTGTTGGTGGGTTGTAGCAACAGGTGGGCTTAGCCTGACAATCAAGGCCGGCAACTGCTCCTTCCGAGTGTCTCTTACAATATCCCTGCGGTATTGTACCACATGTCAATAAAACCATTCTCTTCTTAAAGGGACCCTAAACCAGGCGCGGATCCAGGGGGCATGTCCGGATGTCCTGACCCCCCCCCCCCCCCCCCTCAGATTTCTGTATCGCCCCCTCGCTGATAGGGGGATGTTCCTGTCAAAAAAAAAAAAAAAAATATGGCCACCAGCATTCTTCAAAATTATTTTTCGTGAGTACCAGTGGTATCAGCCATGTAGAAGTAAAGGTAGCTCGCTCACAAGCTTAGTTGTACTCCGTAGGGGTGTGATGTCGCGAAGTTGCCGTTGTTAATTTTTCTCATGAACACCTTGGACCTCCTGACGCCGGCCGTGCCTTACTCGTCCCGTCGGTGGCGTCGAATGAACGAGGGGACGTCCCTTTTGCCAAGCACGCCGATGTCCGCGCGAGCGCCTTCGCGCCTGATCAACTTAGTTCCGCATTGGGGTGTCATCGGTTGCCTCATTTGCTGTCATCGGTTCCGCGACCAACCTGCTTAATGAAAGAGATCTCTCGCTGAAGTGTTCACATATAAATAATAACTAACAGCTAAACTAAGAACTACGCATAGGCAACTTTTTTTTAACTGTAGCACTCATTGTGATCACAGTTACACGTTAACAATATACAGTACGAGCACAGTACCGTTCGTACGCTACAAGTTTTTTATTGTAACTTCGCAGTTTTATTGTCGTACATTAAGCATAGGAAGCTCGAAGCCGCCGGATCCATTTATCTGAGTGGGCGTTCTCGCGGAGCGGGGCGAAGCCTCGAGCAGCGGCTGCGAAGTGGGGGAGCGGGACGTCAGCGGCCAACGCCAGCGCGCGGGCCTTGGATGGCGTCGCGTGGTTAGAGAAACGGGAGCGGATGCGCGTCTTGTGTAAAAGGATGACGTCGCGTGGGAAACAAAACATGAAGACGCTGGCTCGCATTCACGGCTACTACGCCACATCGTTCTTGTAGGTGGCGTCGTGAGTCTTCATGCGCGGTGATTCGCATATCGCAAACAACCAGCGTAGTGGTTGCCGCGTTGAAACGAAGGTGTCTCAGCCGAACACAAAGAATCTTCTTAAGGAAATCAAGGCGTCCCAACAGAACTCCAAAGACGGACCCGTGCTTACGCATTTATAACGAACCTGCGACAGACCATCCCAAATTTTATTTTAAGAAACAACACAGGTTGATATACCGGGTGTTCAAAATTAAGCTTTATGGTTTTCTTAAAATTCGGCACTGGGAGGCACGTGAAGACCACCTGCGCAAATAAGTTGCGTGACCAGGGGGACACAAAGTGAGATAATTATCGCTGTCAGCAACCGAATTAACTAAAATTGAATAATTAACTTTTTATTGACTGCAGCAAGTGTGTATGTTTGTATTCAAAAGTTAGAGGCAGTCGTGTTTCTGCACAGTTTCACTTGGAAGAATTCTAGCATGTCTATGCTCCGAGAAATCCAACTCCAAATTTTAATTGTCGTACGCATGATTACGCATACAAGAGAGTGAGGATCGGCGCAAAGCTCCTTCCTGATGTGACGCGGCTGTTGGGTGCAGCGTTTAGTCTGACAACGCGGCGGAGGCATTGGCAAAGATAATAACTGCCCCCTTCTCCTCACGGCTGGCGAAAAAAAAAAAAAATCGAAGAACCTGTAACCGCTGTCGTAACACGCGACCGCGCAGCCTGTAAAGATGGCGGCAGCTGCCATGCCGAGATAATGGCGCGAGCGGAGAAGCCGGAGGGCAGTGCGCGTGCGTAATGGGGACTAGACTTGTTTGGGCTATGCAAATAAAGTGACTGCTGATTTCCAAGTATTGTAAGTTTTATTGAAATCAAAAGCAACAACTGCACCATCAACAGCAGAAACCTTTTTAGCTATGCTAACGAATATTTCATACTGCCGCTTTAACTTTGGGGTTGTCATGCACACATCTCATGACAACACTTCACCCATCAATATGTCAATGCCCTAAAAATATTCAAAATGCCTCCCTTCACAGCAACGCAAAGCATAAACCACTCTCGCGTCGAGTCGATAACTTTGCGAAGTACAATTGAAATTTGGAGTCGGATATCTCGGAGCACGAACACGCTAGAATAATTCTTCCGACTGATACTGTGTAGAAACACGACTGCCTCTAAGTTTTCAGTACAAACATACCCACTTACTGCAGTCGACAAAAAAATAATTGTTCAATTTTAGTTAATTGGGCTGCTCACAGCGATAATTATCATCTCACTTTGTGCCCCCCTGGCCACATAACTTATTTGCACAGGTGGTATTCGCGTGCCTCCCAGTGCCTAATTTTAAGAAAACCATAAAGCTTAGTTTTGAACAACCTGTATTATCAGGCACAGCCACCAAGCACATGGCTGTATTGGATAACGTCCTTTTCCTATAAGCTCGGAGAAACCGATACCTGGCTTAGCTATAGGGCTTCCTCTTTCTGGGGTTTTACGTGCAAAAACCAGTTCTGATTATGAGGCACGCCGTAGTGGAGGACTTTGGATTAACTTTGACCACCTGGGGTTCTTTAATGTGCACTACAACGCAAGCACACGGGCGTTTTTGCATTTCGCCTACATCGAAATGCGGCCGCCGCGGCCGTGACATCTCGTGCTCAGCAGCGCAACGCCTGAACTGACTGAGCCACCACGGCGGGCTACAGGTGTTGCTCTAGACGTATAAAACGCGGGTTTATCGTGAGCAGAAACGGTGAATTTTGGTAAATGATAAAGGCTACCATCATCATCATCATCATCATCATCGACAGAAGCTGACCCCCCCCTCAGAAAAAACCTGGATCCGCCCCTGCCCTAAACACTTTACTAATCATAGATAGAATGGCCTCATTATATTAAAGGACGCCGTCTCACGAATCTCATGCTGCAAAAAGTTTTCCAATCCTCCAACTATAAGTGAAGTTACCACACCAATGCAAGACTATTTTCCTGCCTGCGTGCTGGAAGCTACACAGAGGAGAAGTCAAGAGAGCAAAGTCCCGGTATACTACGCAATACAGCACGCTGCTGCCATCTTAAAGGCCAGACGCAGCAAGAATTTCTGTAATCATTCAACCATATATGCTTACCTCCTAGATCACAAAAGAACGTTCTGCTACATACCGTGCATGCAAATATATTCGAGTCTAAACTTCGCGCCAGAACGGGCCCGCCAAAACAAAAGTACAGTCAACCACAAAAGTTTGCGGACCACGCGAGCGCGTGGCAGACTGCCTATCCGCGCCACCTAGCGGTACGCCACCTAGCGGCGACAGGGGCGCTCTCCCGGATATGAGCCCTCTTGGTACTCGCCTGCCTGTTAATTTTTTATTCCCGTGCATGAAATTGTTAGTTCGTTGTGTTGACGCAGAGCGCTGTCTGCGATAAGACCGCCACATATCTGGCTTGATAGCAGTATCGGAGCAATCACTGCAACCTTTGTCGACTGGTGTGCCAGTGGGTAGATAAGTTTCACGAAGCGCTGCGACGATTTTTTTACGCGACGTTTACTGGCGCACTTTGGTTGGCAGCATCTTGGTCCAATGAGCGTTGCTGCTTCTGCGTCTTGAGAGAAAGGGTAGGGAGGTGTTTCACTGTCATCAAAAATAAAGAAAAAGCGGATGCATAGAAAATTTTCTTTCACACATAGGCGCATCTTCGCATCAGTCGCTGAAAACGTAGTAGACTTGCTTCAGGCCACGTGGTGATTGCCTATTTGGAAAGATGCCGCTGCGTGTTCCACTTGACAAAAGAAGGCACATTGTGCGTTTATTTATAGAGGGAATACCTCAGCGCGAAATCTGCCGCCGAACCAACAGGAGTTGGACTGCCGTGAATAGGATTATTCAAGCTTTCCGCGACGATGACAGATTCACAGATATGGAGCGCAGTGGGCGTCCAAGGGCCACGACTGAGGAAGAGGACCGCCTGATTACGGCCGCCATCGTGGCTGATACTTTTCAAAGTGCAGAGGATATCCGAGAAGCGCTCTCGCTCACGGTATCGTCTGAGACTGTAAGAAGAAGGCTGAGTGAGCTTGGCCTGCAGTCTTTCGTAGCAGCACAGAAGCCCTGCCTCTCAGACAGCCAGCTACAAGAACGACTCATGTTCGCTACAGCAATGAAAGATTGGACAACAGAGAAATGGGGCGATGTCATCTTTAGCGACGAGTCAACGTTTTCCACGCGCTGGGACCAACGGAAGCGGGTTTGGCGACCACTAAACTGCAGGTGTGTTTACAGTGTATTGGCAGTTAATTCACGAAGCTAATTCTGCATCACAACATGTTTCACGTAAAATGAGCTTTTGGACATTACGAGATTTTTCTGTAGTGGTATTATGTTGAAAACATTAACGATTGTTTCATAGTACTACTTACTCTGAAGCTAATTAAAAGCTGCCAGTGGGTCTTTCAGTACTATCTAATGATGTTTGCACGTTTTCTATTGCAACTCTATAACAGCATTATAAAGTTCATACGCAAGAGGAATCACAACATTTTTAGACGCGCCGCTGGAACCCAATTGTATGCTATTTCTTGCAGATATCTGCCTAATTACACACAGAGTGTTCTATCCAGTGGACGGTGTTCCGTGAGCGTGTGGGGAGCAATCAGCAAAGATGGCCTTGGTCCCCTTGTGCGTCTGGAAGGGCCCTTCACTGCGTCACGGTACTGCGACGTCATCACTAGACACCTCGTTCCGTATGCGCTGGACGGTCCCTTCAGCGACGGCTGCTATTTTTTTCAACACGACCGCAGCCCGATCCATAAAGCACGTATCGTCCAGTCATTGCTAGAAGAACATGCTGTTTGCCAGCTTGAGTGGCCTCCATGTGGCGCCGACTTGAATCCCATAGAAAATGTCTGGTGCATGTTGAAGAAACGGCTGTCCACACGAGCCAACCGCGGCCGCACGGCCGCTACGCTGTGGCAAGCGATCGCACAAGAATGGGAAAGCCTGCGCGGTCGACCGGAGATTACTGAATCTTTGTACGAGTCGATGCCCACACGCATCAATAAGGTGCTAGAAAACGGCGGACATTTCACTTCCTACTAGATCATTGAGAGACCTATGTTTCATGACACTTCTGTAAATGTCTTGTGAATAAATTCATCCCCTTCAGACACGAATTATGATGCACTGTCTGCAAATGCGTCAAATGCGCATGGCATCATTTCAAGACGCTCACTATTACATTCCAAGAAAGAAGACGAAGCAATGTGCTGTTTTGTGCGAGTTTCAGTAAAAAAATTTAATTAGCGTATAACTCATTATCTAATTCTGAAATCCGTCAGCTTCAATGCTTGCATAAAAAGAATGAACTATTAGGCCCGAAACGCATGCACACTTGCTTTTTCGGTTGTATTCGTGTCGACCGGAGAAAAAAAATACTCTTGACGTTGGTCTTGGAACGCGGCACGTCGAACGATTGTCTAACATGGTAGTGTCTCCAGCAAAGTGATCACCTGCAGCAATACGCAGGACAATGAAGTTAACTGACCGCTAGTTGTCCCATCAGGAAGCGGACACGAATGTGCACACTGAGTTTTAGGTCATTTGAAGAAACACGTGGCGTGGGACGCGCCTCCGAAGTTCGAGTCCCCAAACAAGGACGCCGTGTCGCAAAGGGTTATAAAAAGAGTCATCGCACCCGATTATTTCTTATTTTTCTAAATGTAACCACTATAGCAGCGCGGTGGTTCGGGCTTTGCGCAGCAAAACCTGGGCGCAGGCGATCAAATCCCGGCCGCTACTGTCACTTAGCGATGGGGGAGGAACGGAAAAATTCTGCCTACTGACTAAGCATCTGTGTCCCATGGCTGCCTCACCGCTCACTCACGAAAAAAAAAAAAAAAAAAAAACAGCGTGGCTACGCGAAAATAGAACTGATAACAGCCGAAGAATACGCTGTCTGATTACTTGTACTGATATTCTGCTCTCAAAATATAAGCAAGTAGCCCTGGCTAACAAAGAGCGCGTCACGTTGAAAGAGATAGGTAGAAAATATTTGCGCACAGTGCGAAAATAGACAGGCCATAGATTTAAGGAGGGATGCGTCTTCAACGTAGCGCTGCTGTCGATCGCTGGTGACGTAGCGGAAGTGTCGCGAAGAGGCTCTTGGCCACGCGCTCGCGTGGTCCGCAAACTTTTGTGGTTGACTGTACGTGCAAGTTGTAGCAGGTAAATGTATACGTACCGTAAGGAACTACACCGTATCTGCAGGCACTGGTCAAGGCTTGAACGTGAGCAGAAGACTTGGGAAGAGAAGCATGAGCACTGGCGAGCGAACGCTTGCAAGCATGGGCACGGCCCCTTTGAATCGCTCGCGGAAACTTCAGCGCGCCCCCCTGGTGTGGTCCAAGACACGTGGTCCAAGAGCAGATAGCAGTTCACTCAAACGGAGCGCACGTTTGCGACTGCGCGCGGCCAGATCTGTTGGTGATATCGCAATTCCGGCTTCTTCGCCGCTTGTTCACGCAAAGGGAAAGGAAGGCACGGCTCTGATAAGGACGTTGAACGGGTGCGCACGTGTGCGCCCGGCCGTTTTTTTTTTTTTTTTTTTCTAAACTTTGACTGTCATGACAGACTCATCGAGTGAAAAGATCGGAAAGGAATCAAATAACCCCGCAGGCTTTTTCTGCTTGTTCACCCAAAGGGGGATAGCAGCGAAATGCTATATGATGCGACGTTAACGGATTGCGTATGGCTTGTTAAAGTCGCACGGAATGTAACGCTGCGCGTCGGGCACGCGCATTTTAAATCTTTTTCACTTTCACGCGCACGCCCAAGCATGTCGCACATTTTCCGACAAAAACATCTAAAAAAAAAGTTCTTGAGTTATACGCTCTCAAGGCGTTCATCAAAGTATACTCCGGGGATGCCAGAGGTGGGCTGTTACCACAGCTGAAACACAATAGCATATTTGATTAACCGTACTTCCTGCTACATAATGTTTCCAACAACATCTGTTTAACGTCTTCGCGTAGACTAAGACGTCTATAGCCGTTTGTAGCCGTTCCGAGAAGTTTTCAAGACGTTTTGTGTTTCGTGGGTATGGCGACGAGAGGGTCACGCCATCGTCAATCCAGGTAGAGACGAAGTCATCATCATCATCAGCCTATTTTCATGTCCACTGCAGGACGAGTGGCCTCTCCCTGCGATCTCCAATTACCCTTGCTTGCGCTAGCCGATTCCAATTTCCACCTGCAAGTTTCGTAATTTCATCACCCCATCTAGTTTTCTGCCGTCCTCGACTGCGCTTCCCTTCTCCTGGCACCCATTCTGTAACTCTAAGGGTCCACCGGTTATTCACCCTATACGCATTACGTGGCCTGCCCAGCTCCATTTCTAATTCCCTTATTGTCAACTAGAATATCCGTTATGCCCGTTTGCTCTCTGATCCACACCGCTCTCTTCCTGTCTCTTAACGTTACGTCTAACATTTTTCGTTCCATCGCTCTTTGTGTGGTAGTAGAGACGAGGGGTATTGGCAGTTAGAAAAGGGCTTTACCGGCGGTATTATCAAGGCGCCATATGCGGAGAAACGCGGCTTATAGTGCCACCACTTAGTCACCGACCACTATCAGACGCCGCAAACAGAGAGAGAGAGAGAGATTGTGGAGAGGAAGAGGTGCTATTTTGTGCAACCAGTTAGGGAGCCCGGCTCAGTACGTGCTTTGGGGAAGTGGAGGGGGAGATAAATAGGAAAGAAGAGAGTGAAGGCCGTCGTGGTCACAGGACCAATGGATGACGGCGGTAGGCAGACGGAGAACTTACAAGTCAGACACCAGAGAAACGTATATTAAGGCGAAAGCCTTAGGTGCCTATGTTGGCGGTGCCCTTGGTGAAACCGCGCCGTGACGAAAAATGGCCGACGCCGCAAAAAATACTCGGATTGACGTCACATTTATCAGGGAGGTTCCTGTAAATAAAGCAAATTAGTGGCTTTGAAAAGAAAATTCGGTGCATTTCAGTCTGGGTAGGAATGGAACCCGGGCCTCCGCGGACGAAACGATCGAGCACGCTTCCCTATAGAGCCACGGCTGCTCCACGGTTCTGGCTTACTAAACTTGTGCCTATAGTGCGTGCATGATTGCGCACGTCATGTCACATCCATATTGCTGACTAAAGGTGTGGCCTAGTGCGTGCACTAACACGCTGCACCTTAGGTGCTATACGTTTAAGCGTTCACATGTGGCGTTCAGGAGGTCGCCTTAGTGCCACACGTGTACTTCTTATTGCGGCTCCTTATGTCTTGCAAGAAGCCTAGCCTCGATTGTATAACATAATGCATTACCAGTATGTCTTACAAAGAACCCCGATCGTATAACTTCACGCATTACGAAACGTCCGGCAGGCTTTTGCCTTCTTGTGTTACAAGAGTGTAACACCTGCCGAACTTTTTGTCTTCCATGTACGAACAAATATTTTTATGAGAAGAACGCTCAGGGTTCCCAGCTCTCAATCTGCCTCCTTGACAGCACTACAAATAACTCTAGTTTCTCAGCTTTATATATTCTGCGCAGATCACTGATCTGCACTATACTGCGCAGATCAATCATTTCTTCCTTTTATTTGTGGCGGCGAACTAGCGTCATCGTCATCTGCAACAACCTCATTCACTCCTGGTGGTGCGCGTGAGCGAGCCACGAGACGTTCCATTTCGCTTCGCTGTCATCGTCGCAGTAGGCTGCGTCTCGTCCGAGGCCACCCAGCACTTCAAGCCCCTGCGGCGCACGTTGCGTCGTAACCAGGCCCTCCGTGTCAAAAGGACGCCGTAAAAGGCTCGCCTACCACAGCCAGCGGATGGGATCTTTACGCGAACACGACTCGAGTAGGCACGCGAGGCGTCTGCCGCAGGCAAGTTCCGTTCTCCATCACTTCCCACGACTTGCACGAAAACGCAGCCAAAGAGAGGTTCACGAGCGATCCACTAAGAAATCGGGAAACCGCAAACGATTGCCCCCAGGCTTCAGCTTTCATCAAGGCCCGGGGCTGAAGATACAGCGCCGTATCTCGTGGAATCAGCAACGGGTGGCGTCTGGATTCCGGAGCTGCCAACGGCGTTACCTCGGAGAACGGGTGACAATTGCCATGGGCGCTGCGAAGCCAGCGTACGGTGTTGGACTTTGCTCCGAGACTCCATCGCTTCCTCTATGGATCAAATCCGCAGTTCTCCACGGCAGCAGCTCGCCGCGAACGCGCACTCTACGTCGAGCTTCGAGGAAAACGGAGATCTCGTGGGCCATGCTACCAAGCTGTCCTCTCTCAATCAAAGCTAATGCGCCGTCGCCGCTGAAACGTTGCGCGTACGAGACCCCTCAGCAGCTGGCGACCGACTCAACCTCCTGCACGCCCAGATTTGATGCTAAAGCGAAGGTATCGGACGACGCCGCCAACCTCTCGGAGAGAACGTGCAGCTGCGAGCGAGTCACTGAATCTGCTGGACGCGTCACTGTCTTGCCGAGCGAGGTTATCAATCGTCCCGGAGGAAGCCATCACCCAGGAGCCTCCCAGGCTGCAGACGGTACCGGAACGCTTGGACGTGGTAGGACGCCAGGGCTGTTGACATCTGCTTCTGGCCACGATCATAAGAACGTCGATGGCCAGCACGTCGACTGCCCTCGTGCGTCCACGGCATGTCTGGAGGGTGCGTCTCCTGTTTGCGCGCTCCCTAACGGCCGTGATGCGTCTAACCAGTCGTTTCCTACGGCAGTGCCCGCGTGTATCGCAGCTTGCAGCCTTGACGTCCGCAGGAAGCAGCCACGTCGTCTTGTGCTGCTGCAGCGAATGCATCGTTCCGTTCCGGCATCTGCGGGTTCAAGAGGGCGAGACTCCGCAGAAGCCGCTAGACGCCACCGGGTTAGGTTGGCAAGCCGAGTCCCGCTGCTCCTAGCCACTGTTGCGGGATGAATCGAGTGTGAGCTCTTCACGCCTCCGACCAGCTGCTGGTATTTGAGACTGCGAGCGAGCCCGGACGACAACGCGTCCTGTGATGCCCGACAGACTCGCCGTCCAACGGCCGGTCTCTGGGCGAAGCAAGTCAGCACCAGGCACCCGCCGAAGCCTATGCGTTTTAGTTCAAAGCCGCAACCATAGCCTCCTCTATACTTTTCTAAGTTATAGAGGAGGCTATGCCGCAACGTGTGTGGACGCTGATGCCCGGTGGCCTGGTTGCTGACAGTGACAGCGGCGGACGAGCGCCACGCAGGTGACGAATTCGCAAACCACCGGCTGGCGTGACGAATATCACAAGAGCGGCTCTAAATATCGTAGTGATTTTGATGGTTGAATTTTACGGCGACGTTGGTGTTTCTTGTTTTGTTAGGTGTAATAAAGTCTTTGCGAAGCACATGCGTCCCCTCACTTTGTGAACTGAATGCCCGATCAAAGTGATCGCAGGTCGAAACGCCAGAAAATTGCGTTCAGTAAGAGCAATATTTGCGAACCATGCTTGCTTAATTGGCATGGGGAAGATGCGGAATTTGTGTCGAAGAGGGAGAGAATGAAAGAAATCACGCTTGCACAAGAGGTCGGCACAAAGTAGGACGCGGGATATTGACCTTTTTTATTGCGAAAGCAATTATATGGACGCTCAAAAGCAGATTTCTGCCATCGGCGTCGCCGTCGCCGTGAGGTTCCGTATGACGTCAATGGAGATGAAATCGTCGCCGCGGTAAGTGGTTCTTGAGGGAAAGGGAAAGGTTGGCGCTATCTTCTGCAGCCCTTGAGGGAGCACGGCTCAGCGCCAACGGGGAGGGGTAAGTGGGAGCGAAAGAAGGGATAGAGTGGAGACGCCATGGCTGGGCGAAGCAAAACCGGCAGGCATAGGCGGCACGTATCAGGCCGAGATGGAAGGCCTTGGTGTGCTGCAGAGTCTGCAGGGGTGTTGTGCCAGGCCGGTCAGGCCCGGGGTGGAGTGGGAGGCCGTGAGGCCTTCCCGCTTGTAGAAATGTCCTTAGAGGCGTGCGGAGAGCCCTGACGAGTCAAGGAACTCCACGACGCCTCGAAGTGCAGAAAGGTGGTGTCGGCCGGGGAAGAGGAGATCTTCCTCCTTGCCACAGGGGAGGCCCAGGCGGCGGAACTCCTGCAGGAGTGGGCCCCGCTGCTGGAGGTACGCCGGGCAGGCCAGCAGGAGATGTTCGATCGTCTCCGGCTCCCCGCAGGAGCTGCAGGCCGGGGACGTCGCTCGTCCCAGTCGGTAGCTGCGTGCTGCCGTCCAGCTGCAGCCGATGCGGAGCCGGAGAAGGAGCGAGGTCTCCCTGCGAGCCAGGCCTCGCTGGGGGAGTGGTCGTGGGGGGCATCCCAGTGCCACCCGTTTGTCTGGGTGGTGGGTCGCCAGGTGTCGCCGCAGCCTCAGTCCTGTGAAGTCGCCCTCCGTCACGGCCCGACTGAGGGGCACAGTGGTGTGGTGGGCGTCCTTCGCCAGGGTGTCGGCTGCCTCGTTGCCCGGGATCCCTACGTGGGCGGGGATCCAGTGCAGGGACACCGGGTGGCCTGCGTCCTGCAGCGCTGTCAGCCGGGTAGACAGCAGTGCGACTCCAAGGCTGGCGCTTTCTGGCCTCTGCAGGCCGAGGAGGGCTGCCCTGGAGTCGCAGAGGATGGCCGCTGGTACCCCAGGAAGCTCCTCAGAGAGTAGGTCGACGGCCAGGTGGAGGCCTGCCACCTCCGCTGCAGTCGAGCTGGCGTGTCTGGGCAGTCGACACTGCCTGCTCTTCTGCAGGGCTGGTGCCGTGCAGGCCGCCGTGGCAGAGCCGGTGTCCGGTACCACCGAACCGTCGACGTACACCAGGAGGTGGTCTCCGAGGGTCTCGTCCAGGAGGCAGGCGGCCGTCTGCTGCAGGGCGCAAGCGGGTGAGCGCCTCTTCGAAATCCCGGGCAGCTCCGTGGCGATGGGGACAGGAGGCCTCTGCGGTGGGGGCAGCTGTACCGCATTCGGCGGTGGGTTGCCAACCACCTCCTCGTAGAGGCGGCACAGCTGACCCATCCTTGAGGAAGGCCGGGACTGGAGGCGACGCAGCAGGCCTCTGCCATCAGGAGCATGGTGGAGGCGGTCGACGTGCCTCAGCCCCTGCTGCAGGAAGAGGAGCGACAGGGGCCATGCTCCAGCCTCCGCAAGGGTAGCGGCAATCTGGCAGCTCCGGGGGACGCCCAGGCAGAGTCGGATGGCCGCCCGGTGCTGCAGCTCCAACTTTTCGAGGCGGCGTGGCGGCAGCGCCACCAGCGGGAGGGCGTACCGCAGGCGTGATGTGGCCGCCGCCTCGTAGAGCCGCAGGGCCCACTTCACCGAGCAGCCCTCTCCATGGGCAAGGAGCTGCGACACGGCCTTGCGGACCCTGATGGTCTGGGTCTGCATGGCCCCGACTGCCGGGAGCCAGGTTAGCCGGTGGTCGATGCGCAGCCCAAGGTACGACACAGTCGTACTCCATGGGATGCGCACGCCTTCCAGCTGCAGCCGGGGAGCTGAGCGCCGTGCCGCTGCTCTCGGGTGGACGAGGAGGGCCACCGTCTTCCCCGTCGAAACCGAGAGTCCGATGCTTCCCAGGTAGGCGGCCGTGGTGTCCAGGGCTCTCTGGAGGGCCAGGCACACGTGGCGGCTTGACTGTGGCGGTCCCCGCACCCACAGGGCGATGTCATCCGCGTAGGTGGAGCACTCCACCTTGTAGTGAGGGTCGGTCGGCAGTGCAGCAGGCAACCGGGCCAGGGCGAGGTTGAAGAGAAACGGGCTCACCACTGACCCTTGTGGTACGCCTGCTGCGACCGGACGAGGAGTGCTCCTTGCATGGCCCACGCGGACCCTGAGGGTGCGGTCGTTGAGGAACGATGACAGGAACCGCCGCAGGTTGCCGCCAATGCCCAGGAGGTCCAGAGCGTGCTGGACGACCGCATGTGGGAGGCCATCGAACGCCCCCTTGACGTCGATGAGGAGGAGCATGGCGAGGTCTCCGCTGGCCCTGGCGTCCTCCAGGGTGGAGACGACGTCTGCGATGGAGTCCGCAGTGCACCTTCGGCGCCGGAAGCCTGTCTGCTGGTCCGCGAGGAACCCGCAGGCGCGGGCCACCCATTCGAGCCGTGCCAGAGCAATGGCCTCCATCACCTTGCAGGCAGCGGAGGTGAGAGAGACCGGTCGGTATGAGGACAGCTCGTTAGCCGGCTTATTGCTCTTCAGAATGGGGGCCACGATGGCTGTGCGCCAGGCCTCCGGCACCTGTCCTGACCACCAGATGTTGTTGTAGCAGTCGAGCAGGCGTCGTTGCTCACTGGTGGCCAGGTTGCGGAGCATCTGGAGTGTCACTCCGTCTGCTCCCGGTGCACTGCGACGCTTGCCCCTCCTCAGGGCCATCTGCAGCTCGTGGAGAGTCAGTGGGTCCTGGCAGATGGCCGCGATCTGGCTAGTCGCCCACTCCGGATGCAGCTCCAGCAGGCAGGTAGGCGGGTTGGCAGGGGGAAGTCCGACCGGCAGGATGGCCGCAGCGAGGGCAGCCGGGGGGGCGAAGTGGTCCGCTAGCAACTCCGCCAGGGCCGCCTCGCTGATGCCCAGCGAGATAGCCACCGCGAGGACGGGGTGGCGGTTGACCTTCCTGCCGGTCAGGGACTTTAGGAGGCGCCAGGCCAGGGGGCCCTTGGAGCGGTTCTCGATGGTGGCGCAGAGGCTCCCCCAGCTCTGGCTCCTTCTGCGCCTGGCCTGTCGTCTGCAGCGGGCATCCGCTCTCCTGTATTCGGTCCAGTGCTCTGCATTGCCCGTCCGGATTGCTCGGCGCTCCACGCGTCGCCTGGACGCACGGAGGTTGAGCAGGAGCAGATCCGGGGCAGGAGTATCGGGCAGAGCAGAGCACTGGACTGTGGCTGCCTGGGCGCACTCCATGATGGCACTCAGGAGGTCACAGCCATCTTCCAACTCACTGCAGCGCTTCCTGAACAGGGACCAGTCTGTGACGTGGTATGTTCGTGACCTCGGCCGTCTCCCACACCCGGAGGTGATCAAGATGGGGAAGTGATCAGATCCCAAGTGTCGGGAGTTGTAGCCCAGTCATAGGAGCGCTGCTCGGTGGTGAGGGAGAGGTCGATGGCTGTGCTCACCCCACGGCGGACGTACGTGGGTCCTCCTTTGTTGAGTACCACCAGGCCTGCTCGGCTGATGGCGTTGCAGAGGTCCCTGCCTCGGCGGGTGCACCTGCGGCTGCCCCAGTCGGTGTGGTGGGCGTTGAAGTCACCGCACAGGACTGCATGTCCGCCGAGGCGTGCTGCAAGCCGCACCAGGCTGGAGGGGTCCCACTGTTGTCCAGGACGAACGTAGACGCTCGCCACAGTCGTGTCCTGTCTGTCAAGGCGTACCGTGACAGCACAGCACTCCATGGCGCCGCCTACGACGTCCGAGACTGGGGTCACCGAGTGGGCCAGGCTGCTGCGGACGTAGATGGCAGTCCTCGGCTTCCCCTTCTTGTGGGCACCCTGCAGGCAGGGAGCGTCCGTGCAGCTCTGCGTCGAGCAGGTGGTGGCGCCAGAGTAGCCCGTGTATCCCGGCAGCCGCAGGTCCTCGGCCACAGTGTACACCTCCTGCAGTGCGAGGACGTCGAAATCACACCGCAGGAGGTGCGCGCACAGCTCTGCATGCCGCCGCCGCAGTGAGTTGGTGTTCCATTGGAGAACACTCGGGCGGCGACGGCATTTCCCAGCTGTGGCTGGTGAGGGATCAGCCATGCTGGTTGACTGTGGTCGGGACTGCCACTGCCTGCAGGCAGATGGCTCGGAGGGGGCTCTCGGCAGGCAGCATCTCCCCGATGGCCTTCAGGGCGAGCTGCAGGCTGGCAATGATCTGGTCCCGAGGGTCCGGGCCAGGCATTGCCAGTGATGCTGGGGCTGTGGTGGGCTCGCTCCCAGGGGTGGCTGGCGGCTGGCGTCGCTGCTTCCGTGGGGCCGGTGTGGGTGGCCGTCCGGGGGGGGCTGCCTTCTGCTGGGGCGCCTGTGGGAGGCCGGCCAGTGCCTGTGCATAAGACAGGCCCTGCACAGGCGTTGAGGTGGCCTTGGCCTGCAGGTTCTCCTCCCGGACACCAGCGCGGACTGCCCGGCGGGAGAGGGGAGCAGGCGCTGTTGCCAAGATGGTGGCCACCCTGCGTTCCTCCTGCCACCTGGGGCAGGCAGGAGTATTTGCGGGGTGGTGGCCACCGCAGTTGCGGCAGTGGGCCGCGTTGGGGCAGCTGTCACCCTGCTCGTGAGACCTCCCACAATGACGGCAGCTGGATGGCGAGTCGCAGGAGGCAGCCACGTGCCCAAAGCGGCCACACTGCTGGCACTGCAGTGGACGCGGTCTGGACGGTCGCACCCTGAACCGGAGCTTGTAGAGGCTCACATGCTCAGGGGGGACCGGCCCCGCGAACCGGATGGTGATGGTGTTGGCCTCCCTGGTAGCAGCCAGCACTGGGACTCCCGACTCGATGGCCCCCAGCAGGTCCGCGTCTGCGGGGATGCCGTCGGCGCCGTGGACAAAACCAGTGCTCCTGCCTCGCTCGGCAGGCTGCCGGCGTCGCCGCGCGCCGAACGCTGTATGTGCGAGGGAAAGGGCGCGAGGGGCGCGCGCTTTCACGGGGAGTGAACGCACGGCGGAGAACAAACGCGCGTTCTGCGCCGTGCTCGCTTAAGGGCTGCAGAAGTAGGCGTCTCTTTCCTCCTTTACAATCACCATATATGTAGAGCTATAGCCTGGCTATGGTAGAGCAAACGCGCCTTCTTCCGACGCGCGAGAGGCCGTGGCGGAGGGGGGGGGGGGGAAGGGAGGCGACATTTAGCTGCGGCACCAAGTGCCTATTTATATCAGAGGCTCCAGCAACAGTCACCAACGCCGCACGCATTTTGAGCGAACGCGGGCAAAACGCCGACGGCGTCGACAACAGTTCTGCGTGTTGCCGGTGCTGCTGCATGTCCAAGTTTATACAGCTGATAAAGCTAATATCATAACTCCGTATAGCTCTCTACAAGTTTGCTATCGGAATTGATGCTTCGCCTTTCAGGTGAAACTGCGACAACTTTTTTTTTCGCCTTGTACTGCAGAGAACTGCTGAAAATATTTATGGCCTGCAGACAAAACCCCTATAAGCACGGGATATGGCGTGCTTGCCGGGTTTATTATTGCCTGTGACTCATTATATTCAGTACCAAATGGAGAAGCCTCAGACGCAGCAGCTGTGTTTGCTTCTTGAGCGGGCGTCTCAGAGAAGCAGTTAACTCTTGTTCGAATCAAGAGCAACACATTTCCATTTTAAGTTACTCTTTTCTTTTTCAGAACTATGTTTCGTAATACGTTACAGTGTCTTAAGGGGAGATGCTCCTCAGAAATATTTCTTTTTAAATAATGATGTTGGGCAAATGAAAATTCTACCACTTGTAGAGCTTGATCTCTTCATTCGAAATCTACATTTAGTTTTAGGATATCTCGAAGCTTTCATGTCCTAAGTGCCATGCATAAGTGAGAAGCAGTGCATGTTTGTGCAGCTGCTGGACATAGCAGTTAGCATGATAGAGCAGTCCAATATTATTTTTCCTATCCCTAACACTCCACTGAGTGCTAATAAGCAAGATAATGTTATTCCCTTTACAGGCAACATTTTTAGAGAATTTCGTATCTGGAGCTTCATATTCAGTGGCTGGTGCCTGAGTGCATTAAAAATTTTCATCCTTAAAAAAATAAAGTGATTGCATTAAATCCTAGATAAGTGCATTCTACATATCCTAAAAATTACGCCCATCAAATGTGGTCTTGATTGGAACACAATAAGTACATAAAATGTTGTGCACAAACGCCTTGTTTTGCCCAAAATATGAAGTTGAGAAAAATGCTATTGAAAGTTATAAAAGCTGTTTACTTCTGTTAATTATTATTATTACTTCCCGGGGAGATTGTAATGCGGCAAAGCAAACCTTGGAGAGAAAAAGCTTAGGCCTACCACCTTGCACGAGCCCAATGGCGTGCAATGCCACGGTTTGACGCATTGTGCGCTTGAAAATGTGTCATATCTGTGCCTTTTCTTGCCACCTCGAGTGCTTTAACCGAGTTTATTATACTTTTCCCGATCATTTCTGGCTCTGATTTCATCATATGTGAAATAGGAGAGATCAGTGTTGCTGAAACAACTAAAAACACAAAACCTGTCTCTTTAATGAAAATCGCCGTTTTTTGACCCGCCTCTCCCCTTAAAACATAGTGCACGAAGCCAGTGCACCGGACGCTATCAGCGTTTCATCGCTATAGTTTTCTCAATCTCCTGGTACGTATGTGTTAATTCGTATGAGAATTAACTCGACACGTAAGGCAAGAAACAAGGCTAGGTCCACCTGGAGCAAGCAACACACCGCCCTCCCTCGCAACATTCCAAAGTAACAAAATTACACCCTTTGTTATGAAATTACGAGATAGATAGTCAGACCCTAGATAAGCCAAACAAGCATGAAGTCAGCAAGAAGATCTCGTTTTGAAAAAAAAAAATTATACCTCCCTTCCACTCCGTGAAGATGGTCGAACAGCGAACCTGTGTTAGTTACACCTAGTGCTACAGTGCATGTGTTGCACGTGATGCAATTGCGTAAACACCAAGTAAACACAGATCTACAATACCAACTTGTATTGAAACGTTGCGAGGCGAGAAGAGGCATTCACTTCCGACGCTGCTCGACGAGTGTCCAGTTCTGTGGTCGAAACCTGCCGAGCAGCCGCCAGCGGCATCGGCTGCAGTCACGGACACCGCGCGCGTTCGGCGCGAACGCAGGGAAACGCGGACGGCGTCGGCAGCATCTCTACGCGTTGCGTGTTATCCGAAAAGGCGCGCCGCATGGAAACACCTGCTACTAAGTGGTTCGTTGTGAGAAAGGAAAGGTTGGTGCTATCTTCTGCAGCCCTTGAGCAGTGTTGCCAGGTTTGGCTATATATAGCCGAATTGGGCTACGGGAAAATTTTTGTGGCGTCGACTTGGACGAGTTGGCTATGTGACTATATTTGGGCTACTGAAAATTTGCGACTTGGCTGTGTTTGGGCTATAAGTGGCGCCCTAATCCACGCTCCAGAGGTGGCTGTGATCGGGTAGAAGCACATCTCGAAGGCTGTGTTTTAGCTGGCTGAGCCGGCCGCGTGGCTGTGCGTGTGGGCGTACGCGAAATGACCCCCCCCCCCCCCGCCTTACCTTCCCTCTCTGCGCCGTTGTCTGAGCCGGTGGCTTTGATCTTTAATGCACTTAAACTTGGACCCTGCTTAACCGTTAGGCACCCGATTCCCGGGAATCGAGATGAACCTGGGAGTAGTGGGTTTTTCACAGTACACTGTATACTAACATGGCTATGCTCAGGAAGGGAGAGCAATAACATGGGGTCGGGGCCGTCGGGCGATCGTGGCGCCGACATGAAAGAAGGGAAACACGCTCCAGTGTGTTATGGCCATGTCTCCCGGATGAAGTATCGCGCCGGGCACAGCTTTCGACCTACTCCACGTTTCTGGCGCGAAGCTTTACTGCCATTTTCCTTTTCCTGCTAGATGAAGTTTTCTTCGTGCTTAGCTTCGAGATTCATTTCAATAGGTTGGCCAAGTAGTATGCGAGAACGTATGAAAAAGAATGGGAGCAAGACCCCGCGCATAAGGTGGGTTCTGGTGCTTTTACTTCTAGATGGTTTGCCCGTATAACGTCATGGATGCAGATACTCATTCTGCTAATATCGAAACATGTTTGTCACGATGACATCAGTGCACGTCACATCAACTTCAACCACCGTGTTAGCTTAGCTTGTGAGGTGCCGTGCTGCTGGCTCGAGGATGCGGGTTTGATTCCCTGCCGTAGCGGCCGCATTTCGATCAAGGCTAAATGCAGGAACACCCGTGTACTTAGGTATACGTTAAAGAACCCAAGGTGGCCAAAATTATTCCGGAGTCCCCCACTGCGTCATGCCTCCCAGTCATATCGTGGTTTTGGCACGTAAAACCCCAGCAATTATTAGAGCTTAGAATAGGGCCTCAAACGTATTAGGGCCCCAAAGAAATAGCGTCGAAGCCACTGCGCATGCGCAAGACGGAAACTGTGTTCGGTATTTGCGTCGGGCACTCTATTTCATCGATTTAGTGGGATCCCCAAAAGCTGCCCCAAAAGCTTTCGTCAACAAACACCGCGGCGCCCATCGAAGTGACGGCTCTAACCTAACAGAAAACTGGGCTCGATTCGTGGTAATGCGTGAATTTTGTAAGCTAGAAGAAGTGATTGCGGTTATCGCTTTCTCTCAACTAACATGTGTAATGAAGATTGATTCATTATACGCCACTGATTCCGAATTCAATTGTCGATTTCATGGCTCGAAGGCCTATCACTGATTGACTTGGCTGGGTGAAGGTGCGTAAAGTTGGTTACTCAAACTAAGCGCAACAAGTTGCAGGCTGCTAATAGAATAAGTTTGAAATTGCAATTAAAGGCGAAAACACGAAAGTGTAAATTACTTTTCTTATCATAAAATTGTATATTTTATTGTAATATTTATAACCGTTTTCTTGACGCCGTAGTGACGCTGCAAACGCAAAAAGCCTATTCCAAAACTTCATTCTTGCATTCCCCAACGCTAACACCCGCAAAGCACCTCGGGTCCCCAAACTTTAGGGGCCCCTATTCTAAAACTTTATAAGCCATCACATGGTTTGCTTTTGACAGTAACCGGTTTTCACAGCATTACCACTGTTATCAATTTGTTGTTTACCATTGCTCTTTGTACGCCGTCGTGGCTTTTAACCATTTCGAGCGAGTTAGTTCGGGACGTGCTCGTCGCCGAAAATGACTGCGCGCTTCTTACACTAGTGTGCCGTTTGCACAGTAATCTTTAAAGCATCGCTTACATCGATTCGGACAGTGAGTGGCATCTGTTGCCTGTCCCTTTTCTTAACGCATTTTCTGGCGTGCCTAAGATGGCGGCCAGGTTGATGTAAATTGACACCATATAGGAAGTGTGTGTCCCAGCTAATCCGGCCCAAGCTAATAGAAAAACAAAAGCAAACAAGAAAACGAGAAAACAAGATAGGACGATGCGATAAATAACGCGAGATATCATAGTGCGAAAGACTTGTTTTAGCTGTGAGCCGTGAGCACGTCGCCGGCCGCAGATCGCTGGACAGCTGAACGTTCTACGCCGTAGGCAGAGATAACGTGAGAGATCGATGACAAGGTAGATATACCTGGTTACGGTGGCTAGATGGGTAGGTGTGCCGACCGGCGCCTCTGGAGCGTAGTTCACCGCTTCTTCCGCGTCATGACGCAAAATTGGCGCTGCGGTCAGTAGAACGGTTCCGCAGCGCACGTCGTCTGCTACAGGGGGCTTACGGACTGGCGGCGAGCAAAAAAAATAAAGCCCGTATTGGAATAGTTGTATGTCGTCTGTTCGTGTCATTTTCAAAGGCGAAGAGCTCCGCATCTCTCGTACTGTTTGTAATTTCCTAAGCGATGTGGAATGTTCCAGGTAAAGATGACCGGCGAGATTAGCGGCGGCGTTGCTCCACCAAAGAAGACCACAAGGAGACTTACGCTTCGCTCTGAACTGCAAGTCGGCTCTAAATTTGTAAGAAAGACAGCGGAAATGTTCCGCTGTCTGACAGCGGAAATGTTCGCCCCGATCTGCTCAGTACTTGCTCAGTATCGTTACTGTGGCTAGATTGTATCGGCGACGTTAATGAGCAAGCGGTACACCGAAAGTGTACGTCCATGAGCTCCTCGACATTGGAAATTTTGCAGCCGCACATGAGGGCTCAGCGCCTGCGACATCGAGCACGCTGCGCTGCTACAGGGAAAAGAAAAGTGATTCTAGGCTGATATTCGATATAGCAGGCTATGTAGCAAGGAAGTTCCTGCAAAGAGCCAAGTGCTCCGATTGCCTCAGGACGTTACTGAATTCAACAGAATGAGTAGGTCAGGGCTGTTACTCCCTTCTGAAGCACTAAAAAACTGTAGCATCGCTCGAAGACGCCTTCAAGCTGTGCTTCAGTTTAAATGAGTTACGAAGAACAGTATCGCCAACTTTGCATCCTTTCTGCAGCTGAATCCCCCGAATTTTGATCGGCTGTAAGCGGCACAAGAAGAGCTCACAAACTAGGTTGTGAAGTTCTATTCAATTACAACGCCTTACTTTCTTGTAAAGGGCAAGAACATGGCGCGCGAAGTAACAGGGAGAAGAGGAGCACCTGAAGATGAGGCGTGTGCAGTGAACAATGCTATGATGTGGTGACCAACGTTGCGGCCTTGCTGGCGCTAGCTAATTTATGTTGGTGTGTCTGCTGACTCAAGTTACGAGAGCTTTCTTGTATTTTAAATATATTCACGAATCTAGTCCAAGACATATTGCTTTATTTTATTACAATGAACAGTGAACCATATGCACTTACCAACACAATTCTTCTCGCACCAATTTAGATACCGTAACTGACGCAGCAATAAAACAATAGCTGATTTTCTCGAAATGAAGCATTAGAACTCGCTAAATTATGTAAACACGGTTCCACATACGCATAAAACCATTGCAGTATTGTTTTATGCATGGAAAAAAATACATTTACGTCTTTAATGCAATGGCTGGAGCGCCGCGTTTATATCAATAAATTGACCGATTGCCAAGCTAGAAAATTTACTTCAGCGTATCGTTTTTTCTGACTAGACGACAACACAGTTCCTCATTCTGGCTTGGCCTACACTGCCCAGAACGGTATTATAACGCACACTTCAAATATACAATCAGAGGCAAGCGATACTATCGACACGCAGCTCGTCTACGCAGCGCAGCCGCCGTTGCGCGCCGCTGAACCTGTCTACTGTCCGCAGCGCCAATTTGCGTCATGATGCGGAGAAGTGGTGAACTACGCTCGGTCGGCACACCTACCATCTAGCCACCGTAACCTGGTAGCGAGCTTCCATAGCTGTGTTCCAATACTCGCCTAAGACGGCAAAGTAGACGGCTAAGTGGACAGCGGCCATCTTAAGTCTGGTTCCAATTCTCACGAAAGCGTCAACGTAGACAGCTTGCGAAGACAGCATCGAAGTCAGAAACGATGCAGGCTACTTTCCTGTCCAAACAAGATGGCGGTTAAACAGGATGCTTGGAAAGCCGACAGAAGGTTCGTCTGCGCACAAGAAAACGTAGACGTGCTTTCCTACGCTCTTAATGTAAGTCACATCGTGTTTTTATAGGTTCGCAGGCGCAAGGATTTAAAAATACAGAAATAATGCGTGCTTTCTCAACTTTTCCTTGTCGCCGCGAGGTGGCGGCTCCGTCGCAGACGCGTCTTCATACGTCATCCAGACGGCTCGAAACGCTTCCATTACATGGCCTCGAAGCTGTCTCGGCTGTCTCCTTAGCTGTCTACGTAGACAGTCTCCGATGCTGGCCAGAATTGGAACACACCCATAGAAGCCCATACGTTCAGAACATGGTTGCTTACGGCGATGATGATGATGATGATGATGATGTAGTAGCGGCCAGCCCCTTTGTAACGGGTGGACACACGCAATGTCTGGCCTGGAGGGTTTAAATAAATAAATAGATAAATAAATAAAAAAAGGAGAAAGAAAAGAGAACACAGAAAGGAAGGAAATGTGCACTTGTAGGTCACTATGCAAACTAGAGTCACATCCGGCGCACACTGGTCCACCACTCTCAGTCAGTCGCTTTTTGGTGGCCACTACAGCGCAGGTCCGGCCGACGTTGCGTCCATTCGCGATGTGGTTTCCATCCTCTGCCTCGAGCAAGTGAAAACCGAGTGCCCGAGGGAGATCTGTGTCCTCTGCCGGAGCAGGTCTGCAGGCCAGCGCATCGAAGGATGAGATGCTCTTGCGTCTCGGCCTCCGCCCCGCAGAGCCTGCACTTGGTGCACATACCGGTGTCTTGGAAGCGGCTGCGGTATACGAGAGTGCGCAGTGCCCCTGCCCTCGCCTCGAACAGGAGGCTGCTTCCAATGCTGTTGTCATAGAAGCACTCCGCAATGATCCCTCGTTTGTTTCCCCGGTAGAGTTCAAGGGTGGATTTCGACTCCATTTCCTTGCTCCAGATGGTGGTTTCCGCTTCCTTCACGCGTCGGCGGACCTCGATCGACCACTTGGCTGCAGTGTCGGCCTCGATTTTTTCACCAAAGAAGCCGTACTTCTTCTCGATATGGTACACCCGGCGTGTCCAGTCAGTTCGCATGCATGTCGCCGAGAGATACTCGAAAACTCGGCGAGCCCATTGCGTGCGTGGTAGGAAGAGGAGACGGCCACGGTAGGCGATCTTGCTCGCAGCTTCCCGGGCCTCGAAGCTCGACCATCCCACATCTCCCTGCACGGCCTCATTGGCTACGTGGCCATGGCATCCAAGAGCAGTGCGCCCAGCCTCCCGCTGCTGACGCTCCAGCCACTCTCGTGTTGCTGGTGAGAGGCAGGTAACTGCATTTGCAAAGGTGAGGCCGGGTACATGAACCAGTTTCCATAAATCGCGGATCATCAGGAAACGGTTACAGCCCCACAAGCACCGCCGGCGGAGGATACGTTGCGCCCGAAGAGCCGCCTGCCGCAGTGCGGTCTCGTGGAAGCTGTATTTATCTGCCTCAGCACAGAGAGTGACCCCGAGGTACCTGTACTCATTACATATAGCCACCGGCTTGCCCCCGAGAGTCAGGACAGCTGGATCAGTAAGCCCTCCAGCCAGACAGACGACCGCCGACTTCCTGGTACTGAAGCATAGCCCGATGCGCGAGATTTCCACCTGGCAAATGTCGAGGAGGGTCTGTAGATCCTCTCTGTTCTCTGCCATGATTACCAGGTCATCCGCGAATGCCAGGCCAGGGAGGCGGTGGTTCTCATTGGCACTGCTCGTACTAAACCTCAGTCGGAACCCGAGGCCCGAGTTTAGCAGTGCCCGCTCCATTCTTGATGTGTACAGAATGTACAGCAAGGGCGAGAGGGGACAGCCTTGCCTCAGGCCCTTAGTGACAGCAATTTCTTTCGAGACAGCGGAGCCTAGTTGTACAGTCACTACATTATGTCTGTACAACCTTCGTAATGTAAACAAGAGCTTTGACGGCATGCCAAGATCGGACAGGCAAGTGAAGAGTGGCGAGTGTGGGACGTTGTCATAAGCTTTCTCCACATCGAGAAAGCAGCACAGCAGCGCCCTCTTTTCTGTCCGTGCGATTTCCGCACACTGCGTAAGGACAAACAAATTGTCGTCTAGTCGCCTGCCCGGTCTAAAGCCGTTTTGCAGCTCCGTCAATAGCCCCTTTGCCTCAGCCCAGGCGCTGAGCCATTCCTTGATTACTCGAGCAAACAGGCGGTAAAACACACTGGTGACGGTAATGGGACGGTAATCCTGGATGGAACTTGCATCTCCGCCCCGTTTGAGAATCAGAGTCACCTTGCCCTTATGCCAGTCTTCAGGCACAGGTTCACCATCCATTACAGCTGTGAGCAACTTGGCAAGTTGCTCCCTCGAGTTGGCGCCTATGCACTTGATCAGGCGCGCTGGCATGTCATCAGGACCCGGAGCTGTACGGGCACTTATCCGTGTCAGAGCCCGGTCCACCGTGAGTCTCGAGAGTGCCCAGCAAGGTCCATCCTGACACATAGTGCCCTCAGTTGAGGATGGGGCAGGGGGGGCCGTTGTCTCATCGCACTGGCGGCAATCATCATCCATGTTCGGGGGACCGAACACCCTGGAAAAGTGGCGACACCCTGGAAAAGTGGCGGTTATTTCTACATGACTGAGTGGCGTCGCCTGGTGGGAGAATCTGAACTACATGCAAGATGGCGACAGTGATACCTCCACCTTAAAGAAACAAGTGGTGCTAGCTGATTGAATCTAAACTGCAATGTCAGGTCCTCGTGTTGTTGTCGAGCGTTTAAGAAATGAAAAATTAGATATTATACCATGCGCTACTCGTCATAAACAAAAACACGTTTTAATGGGTTAAAATCAAGGTAAATGTAGCAGTCATATGTAGCAAACAGTGACATGCTCGTTGCACCACTGCAGGTATGGTATCCTAACTGGATTCTTACTTGATATTTTCTTGCGTTTATGCTTTTATTAGTCACGTGCTATTTGAGCTTTTTCATTAGTCCCTCAATCTGCAAAGTCTAGATCCGCGCATGAAAAACGCGCAATGGACTGGTCTGAGCTCCTTCGGCTGGCATTGCAGCGTTACCCTTGAGAAATAAATTGTTGTCTAAAAATTAAGCTCTTTGAATAAGTTTTCGCGAATGAAGACGTAAAAATGTATTTGGGATGACCGTGATAAGTATAGAAGCACAGAGAACGACAGCGAACAAACGGAAACACTGCAGTAGGCGCCCGGACAGTGCCCGAACGGCAGCAGACGACAGGCGCGAGTCTGTGCCCTGACGTCACGCGAGCGGCGCTCGCAGCGCCCCTGTAGGTCGTTCTCGGGGCTAATAGTGGTCCCTCGTGTTCCACGCTAACAAAATGAATCACCGCTTCTCCTGTCTGCGAAATGTGGAAAAATGCTAACTATTCTCCACATCTTGCTTGAATGTCGCGAAGTAGATCAAAGAAAAAAACACTTTCCTCTAGCATACAGACAGCGTATTCTATTACACCTGGCATTGTTTCTCTCCAAGAACCCACTCTTTGACGCGAAATCAGTTTTAGATGTCTTAAATGATGTTAGTACACTAGATGTTGTACACTAGTGTTCTGTAGCATGGCCTCTTAACACTTTCAGATGCCAATTAGTTGTGTTGGTTGAAAACTTATTTTCACCGCATTTATTACGTCTTCAGATTCAAAAAGCTTACAGCTGCAGAATACATGAAGAGTTGTCAGTTCTTTAGCGAGTTTTGTCAAGTTTATGGATTGTAGACTCCATGCGAAAACTCACTGTAGGAACATCAGATATGCGAACATTAACTATTTTATGTCTACGAGGCTTGAAAAGCACCTATTCAGCCGCTCTAGAATTATGACTGGCGCAACACACTGAAAAACAATGACAAAAGTGAACCCGCAACATGCAATGACATACTCACAGCCAGCAAAATACCCAAACATCTACCTCCATACTCGTTTTGGAGGTAAATGTGTACAAACTGCTGCAGATTCTAGTCACCCTTCCAGTGACCACTGCCAGCGCAGAGAGAATATTTCTTAACATGAGATTACTAAACCACTGCTTCCGCTCTACAATGTCTGAGGAACGCATGCATGGTTAGGCTGGCGCTTCTATAGGCCCACAGAGTCGTCGGCATCGTGTCCGAAGTCATTGTCCGCTTCGCTAAACTTCCCTGCGGAGTGAAGTTTGTCCTTTAGAAAGCGAAGCAGCAAAAATCAATGTAAATAAAAAGCTCTGTTCCGTCAGGTTCATAAACACGTAATTATGAAAACGTATGACTGTTCATTAGCTTTTAAAACCGCAGAAATTTTCGCCGTTTATTCGAACAGTTAGGATCATGATCAAAATTATCAAGCGAATACGACAATTACGAGGACATCAATAACCAATTTTGACCAACCTTGCGGTTTGAAAGCTCGGCCCACGCGGCGTTTCCCAACAAGAACACTTGAATATTGGGTACTTCAACTTGCCGCATCATCTGTGGCTTTCGTTAGGCCTTTTCTTTCCTTTTTAGCTACCTGCTTTTACTGTATTTGTGAAACGAAGCAATACCTTTTTTTAATTTTGGGTGCAGAATAGTTAATTTCCGCTATGCAGCCACGGTTAAATTACACATTTTCTTACTGATTTCTCTATTATTCCTCCATTCAACCAATATGGTGCTGTCGCGATCGCCGCATGGCCCAAGTACATATCACGATTTCTGCGATCATAGTTTTGTTCTTGCCTGGATCGTCTGTCTTTCTATGCGTAAAGTTTCCTATCTGTAACTGCGAAACATGTTTGTCTTGTTTGACGCATTATATACAGTGACGTTTGCTTAAATACGTATATTAATTGGTGAGTTATACATATATTTATATATGTTGTTGTGAGGTTTTGTGTATACAAGCAATCAACTTTGTTTCCAGCGACACTTTTTTTTCCCTTTATCAAGTTGTATCTTCGCATTTGAATATTCCACAGGTAACAGCTGCTCCTGCAAAATCTATTGCCACCAAGGACAGCGTCATTGAGGTTTTTCCCTGGCCGTTGCATATGTACAAAAATGTAAACAGGCCCTTGAATGACAAAGATTCATCAAAATATTTGTCCTCAACTTATTCTGTATGCAGTGCTTTGCTGGTTTCGAAGTGATATAGGTCTAAATCTAAAGTTCATGTGATATTTTCTTTACTCATTAAATAGACAAAAAAACGCGGAAGCATTGATATCAGTTATTTCTGCCACAATTTTTGGGACATACGAATATGTGCTTTTATTTAAAAATATGTATTTTACTTGACAGTGCGTAGCGTTGAATAATTCGTATGCAGCATCTAACATACAATGGCAATGCAGTTATTCATGTATTTCATCCCTCGACAAAATCTACGAGGAGGAGGCCGCGATGCAACCTGAGCCCCCCCCCCCCGAACAAAATTTCTGGCTACGCCACTGGCCGCCCTTCCGACGGCGATTCGTCGGGTTTGGGGGCACCTTCTGGGAAACAAAGATGTCTTACGCCCCGCAAGCATGTGCAGGCGCTCAAGCTAACGTCAGGGTCCGCAGCGACTGCTTTGCCCTGTGAAAAAAGTTCGCCCAATCTTGTGAATGAAGGACTGGCACGCCGGAAACCCTGACCATATTTAAGGCCGTACCGGACGGTCCCAGTCGACGCTGTCGTTCTCCGCAATGCCTCTCAACAGTTCGGCGAGGACCCAATAGGCGCGTCTCAACAGCGTAACGACGTCGCACCACCCAAATATTCTTACAAAATGGTGCACGCAAATCTCAAGGAAAGGCGATGACTTCGGTGTTGAGAGTGCAGGCTAATGCTATTTATAATTACGAGTTTATGAACCTGAAGGAACAGAGCTTTTTACTTGCATTGATTTGGGATATCTGCCACAGGCAACCTTAAATAAATTTTGAAAGTGTTCGCTGAAACACCCTGTATGTATATATATATATATATATATATATATATATATATATATATATATATATATATATATATATATATATATATATATATATATATATATATGAGCGTATGAGTGCGCGCACGTTATATAGTGGTCGCCGCTAATGATCGAGGGCTCCGCTGAAGGGAGACGTTAAGCCCTATTATTATCAGATCTTGTTGCTTACCAAATAAAATTTAAAAAACAAGCAAATTACAAGTAGCTTTCCGACCGAGCAGAAGTGACGGCCTAAAATGTAGATATCAGCATACATTGGCACACGGACAGGAAGCAAGTGATCAGAACGCCTTTTACGGTTAATTACGCGATAGCGCGGTTTCTAAGCACGAAATAGTACTACGTGCTGCAGTCTCAGTTAGGTCGCTGTTACAAATGCAAGTCAACCTACAAACGGGACAACACAATGGAGTTGTTTCGGAATTGTTCGGGTTTAAAACGAAAATTACGCTCATATTACATCATTATAAGGACGCACCCGCGCGATACAGCGTCCCAGACTACGCACACTCTTTGCATATCGCATAAACCGTCAGGCAGTAATTGAAGTTGGTGTAATGTTAACGAATTAACACACATAACAGCAACTCGGGATCGTACAAGGTTCGCGTTCCGTGCAGTGCACGATCAGACGCAGCTCTTTCGAAGTTTTTGTGTTTTATGCTGATCACGCGTGCGAGCGCGCACACATTCCCACTTATTCCGCGAACCAGAGGCCGCGGATATTAATTTCTTAATCTGTCTTTACGCACACACAAATCACCAAGCACGTTTACACAAGCACAAACTGCTTGTCCGAACGTTAGTCCGTGGCCTGCGGACGTCAATGACTAATTGACTTTGGTACAAGCAACGATAAAGAAAAAAAAAAAACGTGATTTGTACCAAATTCAGTTAACACATCCAACAGCAACCTAGTATTGCAGAAAGTTCGAATGGCGTGTACAATGGCCGATCAGACGCAGTACTTTCAGTGGTTCAGAAGAATGGTTTGCTGGGCAAGTTATCATCCAGGCGAGCAGCGCGAAAATACGTAACATGCAGGCAATGGTGTTCTTTTTTTTTTTTTTTTTTTTTTCGATACGATCAGAGCCACACACAAGAGCACACCCACAAGAGGCAAGCGTGCACACCGCAGGCTTGCCTAGTCCCGGCACGGAATACGAAGAATATCACGGTAGTTGCGGCACATGGCGGGAGAGCGTGCGCTAGGGTAGTTCACTTTAGCGAGGGGGAGTGGCCACCCGAAACCGCTAACCAATCGTCTGTGCAGCCAGTGACGTCACGTCTCGCACGCACTCTCTCGTTTCTTTGCTTTCTCGCTCTCCCTTCTCGCCCTTTCCATCGCCTGCCGCGGGTCTTCCCGCCAGTTCGGACCTGTTTGATTTTTTACGGGCGCCATTAGCGTCTTTGTAGCTGCGCGCGCGTGTTCAAGACTGTTTGCGTGCAGAAGGCGTTTGCTTCCCGCGGCGAAAGATTCGGGAAAGATACGGGGAACGCAATACTTCCTCACGGGCTTCGGCGACTTCTTGGAGCGACGCCGCATCTCTTTCGTCGACCCCCTCCCGCGCAGCCTCGTGTGTTGCGCCTGCGGTTTCGTGTCGTCTTTGTCCGTGCGGCTGCCGTGCGGTCACGTCCTGTGCCGGCCATGCAAGCGTCACATCGCGAGCGACGCTCACAGGTGCCCCGTGGAAGGCGTGAAGTTCGAAGAGGCCGGCGTAGTGTCTCAGACGGTCAAGCTGTCAGACTTGGAGCAGCTCCACGCTTACTGCTTCAACGGCGGCCAACGCTGCGACTTCGTCGGCAAGCTGGCCGAGCTGCCCAGCCACGCGTTCGGGTGCGTCTACGACGAGGTGAAATGCGACAAGTGCGACCGCGCCGTGAGTCGTAGCGCGGCCGTCGATCACCGCCGACAGTGCTCCGTCGACCTGCCGCTCGCTGGACGAACAGCGAGCCCCGCTCAAATCGCTACTGCGGACGGAGGCCCGACAGGCGTCGTCGAGGGCGTCGAGACGTTGCCCGAACGCGCGTCGGACAACGACGCCAACAGCAGCTCGGTGGAGCACGTGACCAAACAGCGAACGGACTCTGTTCGCGCGAAGAGAACGTCCAGCGGAGAACTCAAGGTGCCCGACACCTCTTCGGCCGGACCCGTTTCGCGCTATATTACTCCCGGACCTTACCGCGCCGCTTCCAAGCCGGGCGTCTTCATCACGTTGTGCAAGTTCGACAACATATACGAGAAGTACGAGGAGCTCCGATGTAAGGACACTGCTTCGGCTGTCACCAAGGGTTGCGTGGCAGGCGGCTACAAGTTCGCTCTCAAGTGCACGCTCTCCAGGGAAGAAGTAGAGGACGGGACCGTCAAGGTGTACTTTTCTCTCTACCTGGGCTCCGGCGAGTGGGACAGTTTCGTCGAATGGCCCTTCAGTAAGGACGTGACGGTGGTCCTGACTCACCCGAAAAACAAGACGAAGGACGTCAGGTTCCCTATCTTTATGCACAAGAAGGACACGGTTAAGAAACCTGCCCCGACTGGCGCCACTTGGAACAAAGGTCACCGCACAATCGACGGCGAGAGTTGGGAGCGCATTGAGTGCGAAGGTTTCATCCACGAGAACGTCCTTTACGTGAATGTCGAGTTTGAGTGATTTGAAGCCGCGAACGGTAGTTTTGAACGTTTTTACATATGCGTACGAAGCCGAGTTGAGCTCTAAGCTACGTACTTGTGCTCGACCCTCATGAATGTCTTGGCAAGAGCCATGGGCTGCCGGTTACACCATAACGCTGCGTGTTTGTTTCAGTGTGTTCGCTCTTCCTTATGGTTGTTTTTTTTTTTCTTTCTATTATGTTTTTTGTTTTTTCATTTCGTTTTTTTTAAGCCGATGTGTTGACGTCATCTGTGTGACAGTTTCATGCAGTTCTCGTTGTTTGCAGAATCTAGTCTTGCATATCTAGACCGTGTTGAAAATATTTATATTGTTTCTTTTCTTTTATGGTTTTTGTCATGCATAAAGCTTGTTGGTGAATTGTAAAGTGTTTCGAACTGTGATAAATTTACCGATAATTGCAGCAGTTTTGGTCTTGTGTACTCCGTCTCTTTGCCGGCAGTTTACACCGCAGTCGGCCTAAACTGACTTCTCCAAACCGCAGCCTTTTTATTAGTGTTAGAGCACTGCATTGGCCAAGGCTGACACGAAAGGCCGGCCGGGCATGAAACCTCCGAGCACATGCTGACACTCTGCATAGATCCTAGGTATTCATTGCAAAGCTAAAGTGACAAGTTGGAAAGTCTGGTTGTTATTTACCTTAGCAAGTGAAACAAAAAGGAGTCCTTATTCTGTTTGATTTCATTGTGTAGAAAATCTTCCAATTATTTTTGGTGGTAAAGAACAAGCTGTCCTGAAAGAAAAAAAAAATATGTATAAGACAGAACGATCTTGAAATGGTCTTGCTGGTACTGCTTTTTGGAAGTGCACTATTTTATCGCTCTCGGTACAATTGTTTTATTTCAAAGGTGTTATTTTGCGACTTTTTGATTTATTGCACCACATTGACGATTGTTTTATGGTTGCCGCAGTACGCATAGATAGCTTCCGCCTTAACAGTACTTGCAGATGGGTAGGTGTGACAGTGCATTTCCCCACCTTCATTTTTTTTGTACCCAAGTTAGAATATGCACGCTCGAACATTCAGCTGCTTTTGCACCTAATCAATTTTAGCCTTTTTCTTGCTGTACGAACTACTTACAAGAGCCATTTTATTGCGATAGCAATTAGGAAGGGGAGCTCGGTCGTGCCGCCTTCATTGTGCTGTCGTGGTATATCGACGCGCATGCGTAGCTCCCTCATGGATAGTTGCGTTTAGCTGCTAAAGCGTCGAAGCCAAGTCACCCTCATGCAGGAAGTGAGACTCTGGGCCAGCTATTGTGGCCCATCGTGTTCAACACTAACAAAATGAATCACCCGCTTCTCCTGTCTGTGAAATGAGGAAAAACGCTAACTATTTTCCACACCTTGCTTGAATGTCGCGAAGTAGATCAAAGAAAAAACACTTTCCTCTAGGATACAGACAGCGTATTCTATTACACCTGGCATTGTTTCTCGCCAAGAACCCGCTCTTTGACGCGAAATCAGTTTTAGATGTCTTAAATGATGTTAGTGCACTAGATGTTGTACACTAGAATGTTCCGTAGCATGGCCTCTTAACACTTTCAGATGCCAATTAGTTGTGTTGGTTGAAAACTTACTTTCACCGCACTTATTACGTCTTCAGAATCAAAAAGCTTACAGCTGCAGAATACAGAGTTGTCAGTTCTTTAGCGAGTTTTGTCAAGTTTATGGATTGTAGACTCCATGCGAAAACTCACTGTAGGAACATCAGATATGCGAACATTAACTATTTTATGTCTACGAGGCTTGAAAAGCACCTATTCAGCCGCTCTAGAATTATGACTGGCGCAACACACTGAAAAACAATGACAAAAGTGAACCCGCAACATGCAATGACATACTCACACCAAGCAAAATACCCAAACATCTACCTCCATACTCGTTTTGGAGGTAAATGTGTACAAACTGCTGCAGATTCTAGTCACCCTTCCAGTGACCACTGCCAGCGCAGAGAGAATATTTCTTAACATGAGATTACTAAACCACTGTTTGCGCTCTACAATGTCTGAGGAATGCATGGTTAGGCTGCCGCTTCTATAGGCCCACAGAGTCGTCGGCATCGTGTCCAAAGTCATTGTCCGCTTCGCTAAACTTCCCTGCGGAGTGAAGTTTGTCCTTTAGAAAGCGAAGCAGCAAAAATCATGCAAATAAAAAGCTCTGTTCCTTCAAGTCTATAAACACGTAATTATGAAAACGTATGACTGTTCATTAGCTTTTAAAACCGCAGAAATTTTCGCCGTTTATTTGAACAGTTAGGATCAGGATCAAAATTATCATGCGAATACGACAATTACGAGGACATCAATGACCAATTTTGACCAACCTTGCAGTTTGAAAGCTCGGCCCACGCGGCGTTTCCCAACAAGAACACTCGAATATTGGATCGTTCAACTTGCCGCATCATCTGTGGCTTTCGTTAGGCCTTTTCTGTCCTTTTTAGCTACCTGCTTTTACTTCATTTTTGAAACGAAGCAATACCCTTTTTTTTAAATTTTGGGTGCAAAATATTTGTTTCCGCTATGCAGCCACGGTTAAATTACACATTTTCTTACTGATTTTTCTATTATTCCTCCACTCAACCCATATGGTGCTGTCGCGATCGCAGCATGGCCCAAGTACATATAACGATTTCTGCGATCATAGTTTTGTCCTTGCCTGGATCGTCTGTCTTTCTATGCGTAAAGTTTACTATCTGTGACTGCGCAACATGTTTGTCTTGCTTGACGCATTATATAATGACGTTTGCTTAAACACGTATATCAATTGGTGATTTATACGTATATTTAAATATGTTGTTGTGAGGTTTTGTGTATACAAGCAATCAACTTTGTTTCCAGCGACACTTTTTTTCCCTTTATCAAGTTGTATCTTCGCATTTGAATATTCCACAGGTAACAGCTGCTCCTGCGAAATATATTGCCACCAAGGACAGCGTCATTGAGGTTTTTCCCTGGCCGTTGCATATGTACAAAAATGTAAACAAGGTCCTTGATTGACAAAGATTCATCAAAATATTTGTCCTCAACTTATTCTGCATGCAGTGCTTTGCTGGTTTCAAAGTGATATAGTTCTAAATCTAAAGTTCATGTGATATTTTCTTACCTTATTAAATAGCCAAAAAAAACGCGGAAGCATTGATATCAGTTATGTCTGCCACAATTTTTGGGACATACGAATATGTTCTTTTATTAAAAAAATATGTATTTTACTTGACAGTGCGTAGCGTTCAATAATTCGTTTGCAGCATCTAACATACAATGGCAATGCAGTTATAATATATTTCATCCCTCGACAAATTCTATGAGGAGGAGGCCGCGCTGCAACCTGAGTCCCCCCCCCCGAACAAAATTTCTGGCTACGCCACTGGCCGCCCTTCCGATGGCGATTCGTCGGGTTTGGGGGCACCTTCTGGGAAGCCAAGATGTCTTACGCCCCGCAAGCATGTGCAGGCGCTCAAGCTAACGTCAGGGTCCGCAGCGACTGCTTTGCCCTGTGAAAAAAGTTCGCCCAATCTTGTGAATGAAGGACTGGCACGCCGGAAACCCTGACCATATTTAAGGCCGTACCGGACGGTCCCAGTCGACGCTGTCGTTCTCCGCAATGCCTCTCAACAGTTCGGCGAGGACCCAATAGGCGCGTCTCAACAGCGTAACGACGTCGCACCACCCAAATATTCTTACAAAATGGTGCACGCAAATCTCAAGGAAAGGCGATGACTTCGGTGTTGAGAGTGCAGGCTAATGCTATTTATAATTACGAGTTTATGAACCTGAAGGAACAGAGCTTTTTACGTGCATTGATTTTTGCTGCTCGCTATCTAAACGACTAACTTCTCTCGGCGGGGAGGTTTAGCGAAGCGGTCAGTGACTTCGGAGACGTTGGTGCCTACGTCTTTGTGGGCGTATAGAAGCGCGAGCCTAACCATGCGTTCGTCAGACATGGTAGAGCGCAAGTAGTTTTTTAGTAATGTCATGTTAAAAAGTATTCTCTCTGAGCTGACAGTCGTCACTCGAAGGGTGACTAGAATCTGCAGCAGTTTGCACACATTTACATAGAACCTGCAGTCGCAATGAGATAGGGCATCTATTCCGGTGCTAAAACCTAAAAACATCCATTCAGTGTCATTGGCATCCTTGTTTACCTTGCACAAAGAGTAAGTTGTTCGATTCCAGCAATATCCGTCGTTTCGTCAGCAAGTATGGAGAAGCAGCCTGTAGCGTTTACTTTTGCATCCAGGCTTTTTTTGATAATTTCACCACAAATTTCTATAATTTGGTCTTGTACATCTGGGCTTAAATACGGGGCATTACTGGGGCAACTTTCCAAATGGTTCTTCAGATACGTATCTCTACAATCAGCTCGCATGCGAAGAAGCGCCCTGAATATAGCAATATTTTAAGCGGGGGCTTTGCTTAAATCCATAGGACCACTGGCCCTGTATGGCCACGGAGAGCCAGACCTTGTCGCTAGCAAAAAAAAAGAACTGCCTCAATTCTTAACTTTTTTCTGTTTTCTCTTACTTTACGCCTTCCCTGGTCCAGCTGATCGGTCATATTTGGCGCGCTTCCTGAACATGTTCGGAGAAAATTATCAGCTGCCAGCTGACAGTCACGGTGATATTCAGTATTTTCGTGCCTGTGGAAGATTGCGAGCGCGTGCTTCTATTTCTGGGAACGGCTTGGACACGAGGGCTCCAGTGCGCGCATATGTTGGCCTAATTTTATAAGACAAATAAATATATATATAATAAATATATAACATATATAAATAAATATATAACAAATAAAGTTCCAGAATTGAAAATGCACGCATTTGGAAATATCAGTGCTCCTTTCGCGTCAACCGTTTATGAGAACTTTATACCCAGAAAGTTTCAGAACTGAAATCCATGCTTTCCGTTGATTCCGCGGCCGCTGCGAGATGCCGCAACGCGCCCGCTCGCTATCGAAAACACCTTTAAAGTTTGTGCACGGATGGCGCTCCTTGGGTTATGTGACTTCAGGTGCAAGGGCGTTGCCACGAAATCCAGCCCGAGTTAATTCGCAATGTTCGTGCCGAAATGCCTTTTCGAGCGTGAAAGGGACACTAAAGAGAAACAGGAAGTTCCGCTGGAATAAAACAGGGACCTTGAGGAATGCATGCAGTTTTTGTTGGGTGCAAAAATATGAGTTATTCGCGGAGAAATTCGTAAACAAAGACCAAATATCTCTTCCTCAATTTCCCTCACCCCAGATTTGGCGCTGAAGCATTGTCGTCACAGATTTCATTGCTCTCAGCGAATCAGAATGCGCCATGATACGTCACCGCTTGCGTAAACGGTCGAGACGCTGGATGCATCATGGCTGCATGCATGGTCGCTGCGTTTGCGTTCGCCGCGATGGATACCGTTGCTGCCGCTGAACCTTGCAACGAAGAGCTCGCCAGGGAAGCAGGACTGCATTTCAGCGATAATCAGTGAAACGGAGCGCGAAATGATCCTCCGTGCTCGAGCGGTAGGTGTTTCTGCTCGAGCTACCCTGCCGGCCGCGCCGGCGAAAGCAGAGCTTCGTTTTCGTCGACGGAAGGCGAAGCGTCCGGTCCGCCAGGCGACGATGTTCCCGACAGAACAAGCGTAGAAAGTTGCGCACGTACTCGGTATGGTTATTTCGTGGCTTTATTTAATGACATTCAGCACTCAACGAGCCGCCAGTTTGCTGCTGCAGGGGCACCGATAGGGGGTTTGATGAAGGCCGCATTGAGGGAACAGCTGCTCGAGAAAGGACTGGCCTCTGGGGCTCGCCAAGATACTTTCCGAGGGCAAGATTATACACATAATCCGAGGGCGAGAAATGCAGAGAGCACACCATCGGCTTCTCTGGCTGTTTTGTCATTTTATCATCGGCAGAGCACTGAGCCATTGCGAACGCCGGGGAGCCGGGGCTCTCCGCGCGACACCACATGAAAGGACACAATCGAGTCAACACTGCCGCTGCCCCTGAGCAAGCGCCTTGGGCCATTTATACAGCCCTCAACACTACACACACGAGGCATTTTCTGGCTGTTTCCCGCAAAGTCAACGTTTTTCGAACCACGCAACACGCAACCAAACACCGTAGAGCGGAACAGGCGCGCGCAACGATGCATTGACCAAAAACGTAACTACGAAACTATCACGGCCGCATGTACATCGATGCCATTTTTTCTTATTTAATCAATTTTGTGCTAAACTTGTACTTCCTCGCTTGAAACGGTTTAAAAAGTTGGCAAATGCTGTTTATGTACGTTTAAGGTGTATTTAATGTTGCGCTTTATTAACAGCGATAAATCGCTCTCGACCAATCGCGACCGGCCTGCATTTGTAATCTCCGACGTCACGAACGTGTAGTGCGGGAATTTCGAAGGGGCATCAGCACCTATCCTTCAGTTTTTCGCTATTTTCTCGCTTATTAAACATCTGTTTGCAGTAAGAATGGTATGGCTGTGATCGTGGAAGGATAATCTACCATTTAAGCTCCACTTCCGGTTTCTCTTTAGTGTCCCTTGAAAAAGACATTGTAGACAAAATCCATAATGATTCCCGGCGCCGGTAGTTGTCTTGTGAAGGCAACCCCTGGCTACGCCCCTGGTTGCCTTCACACGTTTGCAGGGCGAAAGGTTTCCTCGTATCCCCGAAATGCAACCAGTCGTCCAAGTTGAGGTGGTCCTCCCGGGTTATTGGGCGCAATGCAGACGCCTTCGTTCGCAACAGCCTTGACGCCTGTCTGCTGCTTAAGTAGCGAGCCGCGTGGTGGTTCGGTGCATTACCTGACTGACATAACCCAGACTCGACTGCTTCGCGCATTTGAATTCCTTTACTAACCTCGGCGTATGTTTGCCACGTCTACTACGTGCGCATGTTCCGAAAGCCCCGCAGCAGACGTAACCGAAGCGAGCCAAATCTTACCTCTTGCCTGTTACGTTAGGGCCTATTTCCCGTCATCCCGTTCCTCTAAATGTATACGACTAGGCTTCAAGATTGTCACGTGACACTCCCTCCTAGTTTTTTTTTTCCTTCCTCCATGCCAAGGAGCGCTAAGAAATGATATTGAGCCATCGATGGATAGACGTATAGCGGTAAGTAGATGTAGCGTGGATGTAGAGGCCTAAAATTGATTGCTGTATAAATGCGTAATATATACTTGCAATAAAATTACGACAATGACTACAGTGAGGTGTGCTATACACATAGATGACGTCATAAACTTAAAACATTGCATTAACAATAATTTCCAAGCAGCACTGCTACCTCACCAGGGCCCTTGTGTTGTCTATACTACTGCCGCAACGTAGGCTTCTGTTAACACTTTCAGACACTATGTACACAATTGTGTGCACCGAGATAGTGTATCAACAACAAAAGCATTGATTAAAGTAAGTATATTTAAAATGTGTCCTGTACATCTTGAAACACTTGTGATTGAAACAGTCCTACATGCTTTAATTACACAGGCAAATTGTTTTAGTAAAACGAGTATAGAGGTAAAAAATGGTGAGGTATTTTGCTTGGTGTAAGTATGTCATTGTATGTTGCGGGTTCACTTCTGTCATTGTTTTTCACAATGTGTTGCACCAGTGATAATTTTAGAGTGGCTGAATAGGTGCTTTTCGAGCCTCGTAGACATAAAATAGTTAATGTTCGCATATCTGATGTTCCTGCAGCGAGTTTTCGCTTGGAATCTACATTCTGTAAACTTGACAAAACTCAGTGAGGAACTCACAACTCTTAATGTATTCTGCAGCTGTAAGCTTTTTGATGCTGAAGACGTAATAAATGCGGTGAAAGTAAGTTTTCAACCAACACAACTAATTGGCATCTGAAAGTGTCAAGAGGCCATGCTACGGAACGCTCTGGTGTACAACATCTAGTGTACTAAAATCATTTACAACATCTAAAAGTCATTTCGCGTCAAAGAGCGGGTTCTTGGCGAGAAAGAATGCCAGGTGGAATAGAATACGCTGTCTGTATGCTAGAGGAAAGTACTTCGGGACATTCAAGCAAGATGTGGAAAATAGTTAGCGTTTTTCCACATTTCACAGACAGGAGAAGCGGTGATTCATTTTGTTAGTGTTGAACACGATGGGCCACTATAGCTGGCCCGGAGTCTCATGCACTGCATGAGGGTGACTTGGCTTTGACGCTTTAGCAGCTAAACGCAACTCTCCATGAGGGAGCTACGCATGCGCGTCGATATACCACGACAGAACGATGAAGGCGGCACGACCGAGCTCCCCTTCCTAATTGCTATCGCAATAAAATGGCTCTTGTAAGTATAGTTCGTACAGCAAGAAAAAGGCTAACACTTATTAGGTACAAAAGCAGCTGAATGTTGAAGCGTGCATATTCTAACTTAGGTACAAAAAAAAAAAAATGAAGGTGGGGAAATGCACTGTCACACCTACCCATCTGCAAGTACTGTTAAGGCGGAAGCTATCTATGCGTACTGCGGCAACCATAAAACAATCGTCAATGTGGTGCAATAAATAAAAAAGTGGCAAAATAACACATTTGAAATAAAACAATTGTACCGAGAGCGATAAAATAGTGCACTTCCAAAAAGCAGTACCAGCCAGACCATATCAAGATCGTTCTGTCGTATACATATATTTTTTTTCTTTCAGTACAGCTTGTTTTTTACCACCAAAAATAATTGGAAGATTTTCTGCACAATAAAATCAAACAGAATACAATTAGGACTCTTTTTATTTCGTTTGCTAAGGTAATTAACAACCAGACTTTCCAACTTGTCACTTTAGCTTTGCACAGAATACCTAGGATCTATGCAGAGTGCCAGCGTGTGCTCGGAGGTTTCATGCCCGCCCGGCCTTTCGTGTCAGCCTTGGCCAATGCAGTGCTCTAACACTAATAAAAAGGCTGCGGTTTGGAGAAGTCAGTTTAGGCCGACTGCGGTGTAAACTGCCGGCAAAGAGACGGAGTACACAAGACCAAAACTGCTGAAATTATTGGTAAATTTATCACAGTTCGAAACACTTTACAATTCACCAACAAGCTTTATGGATGACAAAAACCCACAAAAGAAAGACTATAAACATTTTCAACACGGTCTAGATATGCAAGACTAGATTCTGCAAACAACGAGAACTGCATGAAACTGTCACACAGATGACGTCAACACATGGGCTAAAAAAAAAAACGAAATGAAAAAAAAAAACATAATAGGAAAGAAAAAAAAAAAAACAACAGTAAGGAAGAGCGAACACACTGAAACAAACACGCAGCGTTATGGTGTAACCGGTAGCCCATGGCTCTTGCCAAGACATTCGTGAGGGTCGAGCACAAGTACGTAGCTTCATTTGAATATAAAACAGAGCTCAACTCGGCTTCGTACGCATTTGTAAAAACGTTCCAAACTAAGGTTCGCCGGCTTCAAGTCACTCAAACTCCACATTCACGTAAAGGGCGTTCTCGTGGATGAAACCTTCGCACTCAATGCGCTCCCAACTCTCGCCGTCGATTGTGCGGTGACCTTTGTTCCAAGTGGCGCCAGTCGGGGCAGGTTTCTTAACCGTGTCCTTCTTGTGCATAAAGATAGGGAACCTGACGTCCTTCGTCTTGTTTTTCGGGTGAGTCAGGACCACCGTCACGTCCTTACTGAAGGGCCATTCGACGAAATTGTCCCACTCGCCGGAGCCCAGGTAGAGAGAAAAGTACACCTTGACGGTCCCGTCCTCTACTTCTTCCCTGGAGAGCGTGCACTTGAGAGCGAACGTGTAGCCGCCCGCCACGCAACCCTTGGTGACAGCCGACGCAGTGTCCTTACATCGGAGCTCCTCGTACTTCTCGTATATGTTGTCGAACTTGCACAACGTGATGAAGACGCCCGGCTTGGAAGCGGCGCGGTAAGGTCCGGGAGTAATATAGCGCGAAACGGGTCCGGCAGACGAGGTGTCGGGCACCTTGAGTTCTCCGCTGGACGTTCTCTTCGCACGAACAGAGTCCGTTCGGTGTTTGGTCACGTGCTCCACCAAGCTGCTGTTGGCGTCGTCGTCGGCGACGCCTTCCCGGTCGACTTGTTCCTCCGACGCGCGTTCGGACGTTCCGACGCCCTCGACGACGCCTGTCGGGCCTCCGTCCGCAGTAGCGATTTGAGCGGGGCTCGCTGTTCGTCCAGCGAGCGGCAGGTTGACGGAGCACTGTCGGCGGTGATCGACGGCCGCGCTACGACTCACGGCGCGGTCGCACTTGTCGCATTTCACCTCGTCGTAGACGCACCCGAACGCGTGGCTGGGCAGCTCGGCCAGCTTGCCGACGAAGTCGCAGCGTTGGCCGCCGTTGAAGCAGTAAACGTGGAGCTGCTCCAAGTCTGACAGCTTGACCGTCTGAGACACTACGCCGGCCTCTTCGAACTTCACGCCTTCCACGGGGCACCTGTGAGCGTCGCTCGCGATGTGACGCTTGCATGGCCGGCACAGGACGTGACCGCACGGCAGCCGCACGGACAAAGACGACACGAAACCGCAGGCGCAACACACGAGGCTGCGCGGCAGGGGGTCGACGAAAGAGATGCGGCGTCGCTCCAAGAAGTCGCCGAAGCCCGTGAGGAAGTATTGCGTTCCCCGCATCTTTCCCGAATCTTTCGCCGCGGGAAGCAAACGCCTTCTGCACGCAAACAGTCTTGAACACGCGCGCGCAGCTACAAAGACGCTAATGGCGCCCGTAAAAAATCAAACAGGTCCGAACTGGCGGGAAGACCCGCGGCAGGCGATGGAAAGGGCGAGAAGGGAGAGCGAGAAAGCAAAGAAACGAGAGAGTGGGTGCGAGACGTGACGTTACTTGCTGCACAGACGATTGGTTAGCGGTTTCGGGTGCCCACTCCCCCTCGCTAAAGTGAACTACCCTAGCGCACGCTCTCCCGCCATGTGCCGCAACTACCGTGATATTCTTCGTATTCCGTGCCGGGACTAGGCAAGCCTGCGGTGTGCACGCTTGCCTCTTGTGGGTGTGCACTTGTGTGTGGCTCTGATCGTTTAGAAAAAAAAAAAAAGTACGCCATTGCCTGCATGTGACGTATTTTCGCGCTGCGCGCCTGGATGATAACTCTCCCAGCAAACCATTCTTCTGAACCATTGAAAGTACTGCGTCTGATCGGCCATTGTACACGCCATTCGAACTTTCTGCGATCCTAGGTTGCTGTTGGATGTGTTAACTGAATTTGGTACAAATAACTTTTTTTTTTATTGTTGCTTGTACCAAAGTCAATTAGTCATTGACGTCCGCAGGCCACGGACTAACGTTTTCACAAGCAGTTTGTGCTTGTGTAAACGTGCTTGGTGATTTGTGTGTGCGTGAAGACAGATTAAGAAATTAATATCCGCGGCCTCTGGTTCGCGGAATAAGTGGGAATGTGTGCGCGCTCGCACGCGTGATCAGCATAAAACACAAAAACTTCAGCTATCGAAAGAGCTGCCTCTGATCGTGCACTGCACGGAACGCGAACTTTGTACGATCCCGAGTTGCTGTTATGTGTGTTAATTCGTTAACATTGCACCAACTTCAATTACTGCCTAACGGTTTATGCGATGCAAATAGTGTGCGTAGTCTGGGACGCTGTATCGCGCGGGTGCGTCCTTATGATGTAATATGAGCGTAATTTTCGTTTTAAACGCGAACAATTCCGAAACAATTCCATTGTGTTGTTCCGTTTGTAGGTTCACTTGCGTTTGTAAGAGCGACCTAACTGAGACTGCAACACGTAGTACTATTTCGTGCTTAGAAACCGCGCTATCGCGTAATTAAGCGTAAAAGGCGTTCTGATCACTTGCTTCCTGTCCGTGTGCCAATGTATGCTGATATCTACATTTTAGGCCGTCACTTCTGCTCGGTCGGAAAGCTACTTGTAATTTGCTTGTTTTTTTAAATTTTATTCGGTAAGCAACAAGATCTGATAATAATAGGGCTTAACGTCTCCCTTCAGCGGAGCCCTCGATCATAGGGCGGCGACCACTATATAACGTGCGCGCACTCATACGCTCATATATATATATATACAGGGTGTTTCAGCGAACACTTTCAAAATTTAGTTAAGGTTGCCTGTGGCAGATATCCCAATTCTAATTAATGAGCTGGTCTACTCGAAGCGGCGGACATTACTTGCGCAAAAATTGAAATGCATAATCAACTAATTAATAAGAATTCACTAATTAAGTTTTTCACTAATTACCTGATGGCCCATATTGTAATCTGCAAATTGTAGCCGTGGAGTTCGCAAGGCGGATACACTTGGAATGAATTCCACGGATGACACCGCTTTCGAGATATTAATTCCCGAACTTTGCGAAAAAATGCAATGGCGTTCCAGTTAGTTTCTTAACATGTCGCTTTATGCATTGACGCACAAAATTAACTGGAACGCCAATGCATTTCTCCGCAAAGTTCGGGAATTAATATCACGAAACTGGTGTCGTCCAGACAATTCGTTCCAAGTGGATCCGTCTTGCGAACTCCACAGCTACAATTTGTAGATTACAATATGGGCCATCAGGTAATTAGTTAAAAACTTAATTAGTGGGTTTTTATTAATTAGCCAATTATGCATTTCAATTTTTGCGCAAGTAATGTCCGCCGCTTCGAGGAGACCGGCTCATTAACTAGAATTGGGCTATCTGCCCCAGGTAAAGTCGGCTCCTTAACTAGAATTGGGCTATCTGCCCCAGGTAAAGTTTAAGAATTTTTGAAAGTGTTCGCTGAAACACCCTGCATATATATGTGTATATATATATAAAGGAAGTCTTTCTTCGGATCCCGTGTTAAATAATTCTAAAAGAAGTGTAGGCTCACGTAGAAAAGCAAAAACATTTAATTTCGATGGTTCGGCCGGTGTCCGGCCTACATCAAGAGTGCGATTGCGAGCACACGTACAGAGCTCAATTTATACAGTTTCTCTGTAACGAAAAAACAAAAAAAGTACATCGTACCTGCTCCATGACCACGAACACGTGCACATTTAGTGGCGTCATGTATTCCAACACACATGTCAAACTCAACGGAAATAGGACAGAGAGAGAGAGAAAGAAAACTCAACGTGACTACAAACATGCGCATGCATACAATGGCGAGAAAGAAAAAAAAAAACCTGGTACTTGGTTTATGACCACAAGCACGTGTACATCTAGTGATGTCATGCATACCAACACGTACATCGACCCATGTCAAACTCAAACGAAATAGGAGAGAGAGAGAGAGAAATTAACGTGACTACAAACTTCCGCGTGCATACAGTGGCGTGGAAAAAAAGAAAACAAAAGGAAGATAGATAGCTGGGTAATTTGTGAGTAACCCATGACCACGCAGACGGTCAGTGCACCCCCACCTGGTTATGGGACACCTGTACTTTCACCTCCACTGACCTCTGAATTCAAAGAACTGCGTTCTATTGCATTCTTTGCACAAGTGGCATTCTTTGTATTTGCGGACAAGCTGTTTTTTATAGAAAATCTATGTGTGTATCAAAAATACAATAAAAGATAAATGAAAAATTCTATGACAAGGTGAAGTAATTAACATCAACATAACAGAACGGGGAGAAGAATTTGTAATTAATGATGCAGAAATATACGTACATATCACTTTATAAGCATGCCATATAATGTATGCATATATGATCGCTAGGATATGCATAGGCAACAAGGAAAAATGTTCATTGGAGCACCAAACAAGTGGTATTGTTTGTGTTGGCAGGTAAACTGTTTTTCTATACAAAGTCGTAAAAGCGTGTATGGCGTGTACGAAAAATAAAGGTAGAGATAAATGAAAATTATATGAGAAGGTGAAGTAATAAACATCAACAGAACAGAAGGGTGAAGATAAATTCTAATAAATGAGGTGGGAATATACGCATCACTTCATGGATATGCCATATTACACATGTCGTACATAATCGTTAGGAAATGCATAAAGCAACTAGGAAAATATTCGTTGGTGCACCCAACATGCTAAAAAATGCCTCTTATTCGTGACGCATGCATGTCAGCCTACCCATGCTTTCATTTATTCCCTTTGAAAGTGAGCTGAACTTGTGGATTAGAAATGACTCGCAAACTTCTCTGTCGTAGTGAGTGGGAAATCCTGATTTCAAAATAGTGGCCTTAAATTTTTCGAGAGGATGGCCTAGTGTGTTCACATGTTTGGAGAGGGGGAGCTGTGGTATAGATTTTATTAAGACTTAGAGATTGACGCCAACCAAATAAGGGAATTTATTAAATAAGCCCGACGTTTCGGAGCCAATTCGGCTCCTTCTTCAGGGCGTATTCTTCAGAGGTGGCCGTGTGCCGCTTTTAAAAGGTCCATCGTAAGAAAGGAGAGGAAGGGGGAGAGAGCGTAAGGTGGGGAGACACTTGACAGGGCACCTGTTCTTGACAAACCAAAGAGGTGGTGTGTGTGTGTGTGGGGGGGGGGGGGGGGGGGGGGCGTTGCTGGTCGGCTGGGTTGACCGATGCTGGGGGCCCTTTACTCGCGGGAATGCCATTGACAAGGGGCGGGGGGGGGGGGGGGGGGGGAAGAGGGGAGACGAGATGTTTTGGTGTTGGTGACCTAGAGCGGGGGTCCTTTCTTCCCTTCGTCGCGTCATGTATTCCAACACACATGTCAAACTCAACGGAAATAGGACAGAGAGAGAGAAAGAAAACTCAACGTGAGACTACAAACATGCGCATGCATACAATGGCGAGAAAGAAAAACAAAACCTGGTACTTGGTTTATGACCACAAGCACGTGTACATCTAGTGATGTCATGCATACCAACACATGACATCACTAGTTTGGTGTTGGTGACCTAGAGCGGGGGTCCTTTCTTCCCTTCGTCGCGTCAGCAAGGCCATGAACAAACAAAGAAAGGAAGGATGCCCTTCGCCCGGTTTATATTACCCGCCGTGTTCTGAATGTGCCATGACTCCAGTAGTAGCCTTTTTCGCCAGTTTGTCTCTGTTTGAAAGATTTAAGTTTCTTGGAAAGAAATCTTGTGGTCGGTGTCTTCGGAATGTTCTGCGACGGCGCTGCGTATTCGGTTGAATGTTCTGACGTCATTTTCATGTTGTCTGATTCTCTCTTTTAGATTTTTGGTTTCCCCGATGTACGACGCCGGACAGTCGGCACAGCTGATTTTATAGACGACGCCTTGAGCTTTTTCTTTTTGAAGACGGTCTTTTGGTTTAGGAAGGAGGATATTCAAAGTGTCCATCGGTTTGTGCGCGACTTTGGGGCCATCTTTTTTTTAATATTCGGCTGAGAGCTTCGCTGGTACCTTTGACGGATGGGATGGACACTCGGTTCTGCGGTCGAGGGGAAGTCAACGGTTGGAGGTTTCGTAGGTTTTTTTTTTTTTTCCTTTTTTGTTATCGTGTGGTTTTTCGAATGAATTCCGTTGTATAGCCATTCCTTTTGAGTTCGTTGAGAACCGTTCTCCTTTCTTCCTTTTGATATGATTCCAATGTGCAATGAGTTTCGGCTCTTTTCAATAAATAATTTACGACCGATGCCTCGTGGTTTGCCGGATGGTTGGATGCGAAGTGTAGGTAGCCTGTGTGGGTTGGTTTTCGGCAGACTGAAAATTTTAGATTGCCGTCGGTTCGTGTAACTTGTACATCTAGGAATGGTAGCGATCCGTTTTGTTCGCGCTCCGACGTGAATTGTATATTAGGGTCTATGGAATTTAAATGGATTTGCAGGTTTTCGACTTGCGACTCCTTCACGATACAGAAGCAATCATCCACGTACCTGAGAAAAACTTTTGGCTTCGGGGAAAGAAGTACTCAGTGCTCTGTCTTCGATATTCTGCATAGTTAGGTTGGCCATGGTGACGGAAATTGAGGCCCCCATGGGAGTTCCTTTCACCTGCTTGTAGTAGCTGCCTCGGAAGGTGAAGTAGGTATTTGACAGCCATAGCTCGAAGAAGGCGGCAGATCTCGTCTACACTCAAGGGGGTTCTCTCGTCGAGTGTGTCGTCGCGTTCCAGGGCATTCCTTGTTGCGGATATGGCTAACTGAATGGGTACTCTGGTGAACAAAGAGATCACATCAAAAGAGGCCAGGCATTCATCATCTTCGAGGCGTACACTTGATATGAGCTTCATGAAGTTTTCGGGGTTGCGCACGTGGGATGCTGTCCTTCCAGTGAGTGGTGATATAATCTGGTGCAAGTATGTGGATAGTGATCGAAGTGGGGAGCATGAAAAGTCCGTAAGGGGATTCCGGTTTTATGGAGTTTTGGCAAGCCGTAAAAGGCTGGTGCGGACCCGTTCCTGCACATTTTTTAGATAAAGATTTCGAGAATTTAGGTGGTTTCGGGAAATTTCGACCGGTGTCTTATTCCCTAGTGATTGGGTTCTTGTGGTCGGGTCTTTTTTTTAAGTTTTCGTAGACTTGACTGTTAAGTAGTGTGGACGCCTTTTCCTCGTAGTCCTGTATGTTCAACACGACGGTTGAGTTGCCGTTGTAGGATTACAATGTTCTTATATTCTTTCAGTAATCTCAGCGCTCTTATTTCGTCAGAAGACAAGTTTCTGTCTCTTCTGCGGTTGTTATTGCCCCTTACTATGCCTATTGCTTTTAGTCTGAGCTGTTCCCAAACTTTAGGGTCCAGCTACCAATCGCTACCATTCCTAGATGTACAAGTTACACGAACCGACGGCAATATAAAATTTTCAGTCTACCGAAAACCAACCCACACAGGCCGCTACCTACACTTCGCATCCAACCATCCGGCAAACTACGAGGCATCGGTCGTACATTCTTTATTGAAAAGAGTCGAAACTCATTGCGCATTGCAATCAGATCAAAAGAAAGAAAGGAGAAGCCAACCATTGACTTCCCCTCGAACACAGAAACCAGTGTCCATCCCATACGTCAAAGGTACCAGCGAAGCTCACAGCCGAATATTAAAAGCTTAAAGTCGCGCACAAACCGATGACCACTTTGAATATCCTCCTTCCTAAACCAAAAGACCGTCCTCCAAAAGAAAAAGCTCAAGGCGTCGTCTATTAAATCAACTGTGCCGACTGTCCGGCGTCGTACATCGGGGAAACCAAAAATCTAAAAGAAAGAATCAGACAACATGAAAATGACGTCAGAACATTCAACCGAATACGCAGCGCCGTCGCAGAACATTCCGAAGACACCGACCACAAGATTTCGTTCCAAGAAACTTAAATCTTACAAACACAGACAAACTGGCGAAAAAGGCTACTACTGGAGTCATGGCACATTCAGAACACGGCGGGTAATATAAACCGCGTGAAGGGCATCCTTCCTTTCCTTGTATGTTCATGGCCTTGCTGACGCGGCAAAGGCAAGAAAGGACCACCGCTCCAGGTCACCAAAACATCTCGTCCCCTCTCTTCCCCGCCCCCCCCCGCCCCTTGTCAACGGCAGTCCCGCGAGTAAAGGGCCCCCAGCATCGGTCAACCCAGCCAACCAGCAACGCCCCCCCCCCCCCCTACCACCTCTTTCGTCTGTCAAGAACAGGTGCCCTGTCAAGTGTCTCCCCACCTTACGCTCACTCCCCCTTCCTCTCCTTTCTTACGATGGACCTTTTAAAAGCGGCACACCGCCACCTCCGAAGAATACCCCATGAAGAAGGCGCCGAATTGGCTCCGAAACGTCGGGCTAATAAATTCCCTTATTTGGTTGACGTCAATCTCTAAGTCTTAATAAAATCTATACTGCAGCTGCCCCTCTCCGAACATGTGAACACACTAGGCCATCCTTTCGAAAAATTTAAAGCCACTATTTTGAAATCAGGATTTCCCACTCACTACGACAGAGAAGTTTGCGAGTCATTTCTAATCCACAAGTTCAGCTCACTTTCAAAGGGAATAAATGAAAGCATGGGTAGGCTGACATGCATGCCTCACGAATAAGAGGCATTTTTTGGCATGTTTGGTGCACCAATGAATATTTTTCCTAGTTGCTTTATGCATTTGCAAATGATTATATACGGCATGTGTAATATGGCATATCCATGAAGCGATGTGTATATTCCCACCTCATTTATTAGAATTTATCCTCACCCTTCTGTTCTGTTGATGTTTATTACTTCACCTTCTCACATAATTTTCATTTATCTCTATCTTTATTTTTCGTACACGCACACGCTTTTACGACTTTGTATAAAAACAGTTTACCTGCCAACACAAACAATACAACAATACCACTCGTTTGGTGCTCCAATGAACATTTTTCCTTGTTGTCTATGCATATCCTAGCGATCATATTCCCACAGGGGCGTCTGCGTGAGCAGGCGTTTGGTGAGTTGCGACACCACGTACCCGAGCACATGGGGCTTAGCCGTGTCTGGGGAAAGGGGGATCCTGGGGGTTGAGCCGATGCCGGGTGTTCGGACCTTTAAGGCCCCCCGGCTGAGGCAACACACCTCTTTGGCCTCTGCTTCACATAGACGGCACCCCCGGACTGACCCACCCGGGGGAAATCGGTGGTCGCCTTTTCCTGTCCCCCTCTCCGATCTTTTTCTTCTCTATTTTTCTGTCCTCACTGTCCTGTCACCTCTTCTCTTCTGTTACTTCCACACTTTTCATAGGCGGCTTGGGTTAACCTTGTGTAGGTGCCCTCTCTTGGGTTTTTATATGAGGTTATAGCAGCAATGTACGGCTGGCGCCTGCAGCCTTACACGTGAAGTGCTGTAGCGTCCCCTTGTTGGACTCCGTGGTGGGTGGCTGCCATTGCTGCCGAACAACACAAAATTGTTATGGGAACGCCCGCTTTTCCTCGACTTCTTGATCGTCTCCCTCAGAAGAGGGGACGCACCGATGAGTTTCTGAATTTGTTCACCCGGCCTAAAGACATCTTCCCCCGATATCAAGTAGTACATAGTGAGAGAACGGAAAGACTAGCAAGAACCATATCCCCATTTGTAGTTGCGAAAACCTTGACGAACACGCTAGGCCCTGGCTATAAAGTCACCAAAATGCCAAGCGGGGACCTTCTGCTTGAGCTACGTGATAAGGAACAACACAACAGACTCGGCAAGCTTGTGACTTTTGGTGATGTCCCAGTTACTGTTTCACCGCATCGCTCCATGAACACAGTACGCGGGGTAGTATCCGAAGCAGACCTCATCGACCTATCTGAAACCGAGTTGTTGGAAGGTTGGAAGGAGCAACACGTCATGAATGTGCAGCGCATCGTTATGAGACGGGACAACAAAGAAATTCCCACGAAACACCTGATACTTACCTTTGAATTAAGCGTCTTGCCACAAAGCATCGAAACAGGCTACACAAAAATAGCAGTAAGACCATATATCCCAAATCCTAGACGATGCTACCAATGCCAAAGATTCGGCCATGGCTCGCAGAGCTGCCGTGGTCGACTCACCTGTGCCAAGTGTGGAGTACAAGGCCATGCCTCAGACAATTGCGAGGCTACACCTCACTGCGTAAATTGCGATGGTGACCATCCAGCGTACTCCCGGTCTTGTCCAAGCTGGAAAAAAGAGAAAGAAATTCTAACACTGAAAGTCCGTGAAAACATATCGTTCAGGGAAGCACGCAAAAGGTGCTCACCATTCCACACGACCACTTACGCTGATGCGGCGCGTCAAGGGGCAGCGTCGCAGCGGCTACTGCCACCAGCCCAGCCCGCGCGCAGCGAGCTGTCGCTTGTGGCTCCTGCCCCCAGGGTGGAAGTAGCTAAGTCTACTCCACCTAACCAGCAAACAGGCCCGGTTACCCTAGGGTTGCCGGCACCACAACAGCCCTCGGTGGCAGCCTGCGCTACGCGAAGCGAACCCGCAGGCCCACCAGCAGCTCCCACGGTGGGTGCAGTCAAGGCTGCCTCACCCTCTCCGGCCATTGCTGGCTGTGGTAACACCCGGCGCAGCTCAGGCCCAAAGGCAGCCCCATCGACCTCCGGGCTGGTGGGCACAAATGTCTCGTCCTTCGCGGCGAGACTCTCTCGCGAAACTTCTCGCTCGCAAGAGCGCGTGTCCGGCGCCTCTCAAGAGGCAATGGACACTACACCCATCCCGACGGCGCACCAAGCGCCTAAGGAGCGGCGAGGCTCCCTCGACCGCTTCAGAAAGGACAAATCCCGCGTTACAGGGCCTGGAAAGGGCTCTGTAATCTAAGGCAATACTTCCGTTTTTAGTACACACAGCACCAATTTAATTTCATTATGGATACACAAATTATACAATGGAACGTCAGAGGCCTTCTTAGGAACCTCGACGATATCCAAGAACTTCTTTACCAACACAATCCAAAAGTGCTGTGTGTACAGGAAACGCACTTAAAATCAACACATACAAACTTTCTCCGACACTATGTTACGTTTCGTAAAGACCGTGACGATGCTATCGCATCATCAGGCGGTGTTGCCATTATAATTCACAAAAGCATAGCATGTCAACATTTGCAGCTACAAACGCCCCTCGAAGCAGTGGCAGTTCGACTTGTTCTTCTGAACAAACTCATCACCATTTGCTCGCTTTACATTCCCCCACATTACCACTTACACAAACATGAATTTCAGTCCCTTATAGACGAATTGCCAGAACCTTATCTTGTTCTTGGCGATTTCAATGCGCACAGCAGTCTGTGGGGCGACTCTCGTATCGATGCGCGAGGTCGTCTTGTTGAAGAATTTCTTTTCTCGTCTGGTGCGTGCCTCCTGAATAAGAAGGAACCTACATTTTACTGTATTGCAAACAGGAACCTTTTCTTCTATTGACCTTAGCATAGCTTCCCCGTGTCTATTTCCTGAACTTGAATGGGAAGTTACCAAAAATCCTTACGGGAGCGATCACTTCCCCATATTACTGAGAACAACCACAGAAAATAAGTCTCCACCACAAGCCCCTCGATGGAAGGTTGATACAGCAGATTGGGAGAAATTTCGAACTCTTACTAGCAATATCTCCTGGGCTGACATGTCTTCGTTAGGAATTGATGCTGCTGTAGAGTATTTCACTGCCTTCATAATTGATGCCGCTTCTAAATGCATATCCGAAATAAGTGGTGTGGCATGCAAACGCCGTGTCCCATGGTGGAACGACGAATGTAGGAACGCTCGTAGGAAACAGAACAAAGCGTGGGGGTTGCTACGTGATTCACCTACTGCGGAGAATCTTATCAACTTTAAGAAGATAAAGTCACAAGGCAGGAGAACGCGCCGACAGGCCAGAAGAGAGAGTTGGCAGAAGTTTTTATCAGGTATACACTCGTATACAGATGAGGCCAAAGTATGGAACAGGGTTAACAAGGTGAGAGGACGACAAACATATTCACTCCCTTTGGTAAATACACAGGGCGACAGCTTGGAAGACCAAGCGAACCACCTGGGTGCACATTTTGAACATGTGTCGAGTTCATCGCACTATTCTCCGGAATTCACAAAATACAAAGCAGCAATAGAAAAACAAAAACTAGACCGAAAGAGCACCGGGAACGAGCCATATAATTTACCTTTCTCTTTAGCAGAGCTTCATGCATCACTCGCCTGTTGCAACCAATCTGCCCCAGGCTCTGACCGCATATTATATGAAATGTTGAAGAACCTACCCTCTGAAACGAAGAAAACCCTTGTCTGTCTGTATAACTCTATATGGACCTCCGGCGAGATCCCCTCTGCCTGGAAAGAGGCCATAGTGATCCCTATCCTGAAGCAGGGGAAGGATCCATCCTCTGTATCGAGTTATCGGCCCATAGCGCTAACAAGCTGTCTCTGCAAAGTCTTCGAAAAAATGATAAACCGTCGCCTATTACATTTCCTAGAATCAAACAGACTGCTTGATCCATACCAGTGTGGTTTTCGCGAGCGTCGATCCACCACTGACCACTTGATACGTATTGAGGCGCAGATACGCGAAGCTTTTGTTCACAAACAGTTCTTCTTGTCTGTATTTTTAGACATAGAAAAGGCCTACGACACCACATGGCGGTTTGGCATACTGAGAGACCTCTCCCACTTTGGTATACGTGGTAATATGTTAAATGTGATTGAGAGTTATCTGCTGAATCGCACATTCCGTGTTCGAGTTGGCAATGTTTTATCACGACCTTTTGTGCAGGAAACTGGTGTACCCCAAGGAGGCGTGCTCAGTTGCACACTCTTTATCGTTAAAATGAACACGCTTCGTGCTTCTTTACCACCAGCTATCTTTTATTCCATCTACGTGGACGACGTACAGATAGGCTTCAAGTCCTGTAACCTCGCAGTGTGCGAGAGACAGGTACAGCAGGGGCTCAACAAAGTGTCTAAGTGGGCAGAGGAAAACGGGTTCAAAGTAAACCCCCACAAAAGTTCTTGTGTTCTTTTCACCAGGAAGAAAGGTCTTGTTGCAGATCCAACTATCGAAATGTATGGACAACAAATACCTGTGAACAAAGAACACAAATTTTTAGGCATCATACTTGACTCTAAGCTTACTTTCATTAACCACATAAAACATCTAAAGGCGAAATGCCTAAAAACAATGAACTTACTGAAAATTTTATCTCACACATCCTGGGGCACCGACAGGAAGTGTTTAATGAACCTTCACAAGAGCCTCATTCGGTCACGATTGGACTATGGTGCCGTAGTATATCACTCTGCCGCCCCGAGCGCGCTAAAAATGCTAGACCCCGTCCACCATCTAGGTATCCGCCTGGCCACTGGCGCATTCAGAACAAGCCCCGTCGAAAGTTTATACGTAGAATCCAATGAGTGGTCACTCCATTTCCAGAGAACATACATCAGCTTCACCTATTTTCTCAAAGTACACTCCGATCGTGAACATCCTTGTTCTGCAACCCTTAATGATTTGAAGTGTGCAACGCTTTTCTATAATCGACCCTCTATGAGGCGGCCTTTCTCATTGCGTGTAAGAGAACTTAGCGAAGAGATGGATATCCCTACTTCTAGAACATCGCCTAATGCCTCCAGCTAAGCTTTCACCGCCCTGGGAGTGGCAGGTGATAGAATGTGATCTATCCTTTGTAGAGGTCACAAAGCACGCTCCCGAGCTCGAAATTGCAATGCATTTCCGCGAACTTCAATCGAAGTACTCGTGCTCGGAATTCTATACCGACGCATCCAAGTCCCATGCTGGCGTATCTTACGCCGCTGTTGGCCCCTCCTTTTCTAAATCTGACGTATTGAACCCCCTAACAAGCATCTTCACCGCAGAAGCCTACGCAGTACTGTCTGCGGTGAAGCATATAGAGAAATTGAAACTACAAAAGGCAATAATATTCACAGACTCGTTGAGTCTTGTAAAAGCGCTAACATCTTTACAAAAGCATAAGAATCCTGTTGTTATCGAGCTTTACTCACTCTTGTGTAACATTTACCAATCTCGTAGACATGTAATAATATGCTGGGTGCCTGGCCATAGAGGCATCGAGGGCAATGTGCTAGCAGACCAGTTGGCCACATCAACTACATCGCAAGCTATTAATCCTGCCGCTGCTATTTCCTCCACAGATCTGAAGCCTTTTTTGCGAAGGAAACTGCGAGGCCACTGGCAGCGTCTGTGGGACGCTGAAACAACTAATAAGCTCCACTTGATTAAGCCACAGTTAGGTTTCTGGCCCTGTACAACTAAAACACGACGAACTGATGTCCTATTCTGTCGTCTCAGAATAGGACACACATATGGTACTCACAATTTTCTATTGAATGGAAATGATCCTCCAACATGTGGTAGATGTGGCGACAGGCTCACCGTCCTCCACGTCCTCTTGGAGTGTCGGGAAGCCGAAAGAGAAAGAAAGAAACATTTTCCTCTCGCATATCGCTATTGTGTCCCTCTGCATCCCGCTATGTTTCTCGGTAAAGAACCACTTTTTAGCACCAACGCAGTCCTTGCTTTCTTGAAAGATGTTGTGCTACATGTTACTAGCCCAATAAGTTCGTAGTGCATCCTCTCTCTAGAGGATGTTGCTGCGATAGTTTTTTTTAACTGCACATGCCTCCAGGCCCTTGTGTTTCAAGGGCTCTGTTTAGGCACTTGTGCTTCTGGCCAATACTCGTATCTTTAATTTTTTGTAACTCGTATCATTCTTTCGCAATGCATTGTTCATGTCCATAGTACACATAATCACTCATTGCCATAATCTTATTACTTATAGATTTTACGCACTTTACAGCGACTGATTTTAGGCCCCCCTTTACAGCCATGCCACATCTAATGTTCATATAATTCCCTATTCATCTACCACTAACAAGCCATTACCATCGTCTTGGCGCGAACTAATACTGTCATGGCGCTCTTTGGCCATACCTGGCCCTTGCGCCACTAAACTCCAACAATCATCATCACCTAGCGATCATATATGCATGCATTATATGGCATGTTTATAAAGTGATATGTACATATATTTCTGCATCATTAATTACAAATTCTTCTCACCGCTATGTTGATGTTAATTACTTCACTTTTTCATTTATCTTTTATTGTATTCTTGATACACACATAGATTTTGCATAAAAAAACAGCTTGTCCACAAATACAAAGAAGAATGCCACATGTGCAAAGAATGAAATAGAACGCAGTTCCTGGAAATCGGAGGTATGCGGAGGTCATTTTACAGGTGTCCCATAACCAGGTGGGGGTGCACTGACCGTCTGTTGATCATACAAAAGTTGCAGCAACGTAAAAAAAAAAAAAAAAAAAAAAAAAAAACACTCTCCTGGAAGTTGCAGCCCTCGCATTCCATTTGTAACACGTGACCCTTCTCCCCAACATTAGAATGGTTGTGTCGTTCCTCCTTTGTGGATTTGATTGATTGCACCTGTTCACCTGTGGGTTACTCACAAATCACCTCACTATCTAACTTCCTTTTGTTTTTTTCCACGCCACTGTATGCACGCGCACGTGTGTAGTCACGTTGATTTCTCTCTCTCTCCTATTTCCTTTGAGTTTGACATGAGTGTTGGAATGCATGACGTCACTAAATGTGCACGTGTTTGTGGTCATAGACCAGGTACGATTTACTTTTTTTTTTTTTTTTCGTTACAGAGAAACTGTATAAATTCAGCTCTGTGTGCTCGCAATCGCACTCTTGATGTAGGCCGGACCCCGGCCGAACCGTCTAAATTAAATGTTTTTGCTTTTCTGCGTGCGCCTGCACTTCTTTTACATTTATTAAAATAAAATAGTAATATTTCGCCAGTAATATTTTCGTTACTGAGATTTAATTAGGTAATTCTAATTAATTAATCAACTCGGTAATTACTGGTCTAAGTATCAAAGTGTCAATGAGAAAATGTAGATCAACATGAAAAACCCCCGATACAGCTTTCTGTTGCTCAATACGTGCTACATAAAAGTGTTTTTCCGAGCGTGAAAGGAGGCCCGATTACACGCAAAATGCCTCGAGCGGCCAGTCGTGCCTGTATTCGGGGGCTCCTTTCACGCTCGGAAAAACTTTTATGTAGCACGTACTGAGCAACAGAAAGCTGTATCGGGGTTTTCTCATTGACACTTTGATAATTCGGACAGTAATTTCGAGTTAGATAATTAATTACGATTAGCTAATTAAATCTCAGCAACGAAAAAATTACTGGCGGCTACTCCACTGCACTGCAAACAATACGCACTAGGTTTGCTTCGCGTAACGCCGTTCCTCTTTTTTTTTTTTAAATCGTTCTGCGTGATAGCTGGGATACGCTGTATATGTGTATATATGAGCGTATGGGTGCGCGCACGTTATATGCTGATCGCCGCCCTATGAGGGCTCCGCTGAAGGGAGACTTTAAGCCCTATTGTTATCAGATCTTGTTGCTTACCAAACAAAATAATTACAGGTAGCTTTCCGACCGAGCAGACGTGACCGCCTGAAATGTAGATATCAGCATACATTGGAACACGGACAGGAAACAAAGTGATCAGAACGCCTTTTACGCGTAATTACGCGATAGCGTGGCCTCTAAGCACGAAGTAGTACTACGTGTTGCAGTCTTAGTTAGGTCACTGTTACAAACGCAAGTGAACCTCCAAAGGGAACAACACAATGGAGTTGTTTCGGAATTGTTCGCGTTTAAAACGAAAATTATGCTCATATTACACCATAAGGACACACTCGCGCGATACAGCGTCCCAGACTACGCACACTATTTGCTTCGCGTAAACCGTCAGGCAGTAATTGAAGTTGGTGCAATGTTAACGAATTAACACACATAACAGCAACTCGGGATCGTACAAAGTTCGCGTTCCGTGCAGTGCACGATCAGACGCATCTCTTTCGAGAGTTGACGTTTTTGTGTTCTATGCTGATCACGCGTGCGAGCGCGCACGCATTCCCACTTATTCCGCGAACCAGAGGCCGCGGATATTAATTTCTTAGTCTGTCTTTACGCACACACAAATCACCAAGCACGTTTGCTCAAGCACAAACTGCTTGTGCAAACGTTAGTCCGTGGCCTGCGCACGTCAGTGACTAATTGACTTTGGTACAAGCAACGATTTAAAAAAAAAATCGTTATTTGTACCAAATTCAATTAACACATCCAACAGCAACCTAGGATCGCAGAAAGTTCGAATGGCGTGTACAATGGCCGATCAGACGCAGTACTTTCAGTGGTTCAGAAGAATGATTTGCTGGGCGAGTTATTACCCAGGCGAGCAGCGCGAAAATACGCCACATGTAGGCAATGGCGTTATTTTTTCCTAAACGATCAGAGGCACACACAAGAGCACACCCACAAGAGACCGAGACGAATCCGATGCTACCGCAGCAGGCTTGCCTAGTCCCGGCACGGAATATCACGGCAGTCGCGGCACATGGCGGGAGAGCGTGCGCGAGGAGGAGTGGACACCCAAAACCGCTAGCCAATCGTCTGCGCAGCCAGAGACGTCACGTCTCCCACCCACTCTTTCGTTTCTTTTCTTTCTCGCTCTCTCTTCTCGCCCTTTCTATCGCCTGCTGCGGGAGCGTAATTCATTTTCCAGGGCAGCTGGGCCCTCGACTGTGGCGCCGCCGCTCGGGAGAACTTGAAGCACGGCGGCGCCTCGGATCTGGGCACTTTTGCTCCCTAAGGATCGCCTTTGCCTAGGTACCACGCCGGATACGCCACTAGGTCCATTCGCCCCTAGCTACGCTGGCTGCACGGCTGCACAACTTGAAACACAGCCGCGATGAAGACGCGCCTGCTGCATTTGTTGCGCTGCCGTGTTCTACAGTCGTGAAACGTGTTTTCTCTGTCGCGATGTGGGCATATGAAAACTCTATAATCGCAAAGTGGTGAGTAAAACGGTTCAAATTAACGACGCAGTGTGTTGTCAGCATTCATGGTGCCAAAGCGGGGCGAATGGACCTAGTTACAGTGTACTAGAAGGGGGCAGTGGGCTTACTCTCCGGCGGAGGCTATGCGATGCGGCGGCTCCACGAATGTCGCAGATATGAGCTTCTCCGATAGCCCGAGCGGCGGCGCTGGCGTCAGTTTCAATGGAGTTTCAATGTCCAAAAAGCAAGGCACTGCTGACTAATGCCATAGAGCAAGTGATTAGAACAAAGAATATTCCCGTTGGATGGCGTGAAAGCAAGATGAATCTCATCTACAAAGGCAAAGGAGATAAGGATAAGACGAGCTCGTACAGGCCAGTTACAGTAACGTCGGTGATATATAGAATGGCAATGCAAGCCATAAAATTAGAACTGTCGAAGTGGGTGGAGGAAAACGGTGTATTGGGGGAACTACAGAATGGGTTCAGGCCAGGCAGACGCTTAGAAGACAATATGTTTGTACTAACTCAGTGCATAGAGATTTCAGTAGCTCAGAAAAGACCTTTATGGGTAGCATTTCTAGATATTAAAGGAGCTTATGACAACGTAGACAGGGAATTGTTGTGGGATATTCTTCAATACGAAGGCATAGATGACGATTTCGTGGAGCTGCTGAGGGAGATATATAGAGACAACCAAGTACAAGTGGTATGGGAAGGTAGAAAAGGAAATGAAATGGTGGGAATTCACCAAGGATTGAAGCAA